>NC_060891.1:26279378-26351878 GCF_014805685.1 Silurus meridionalis | reverse complement strand
AAAAACATCTACAAATAACAAATACAGTAAAATGACACGATCATGTCAGAAAGTAAACAAGCCATTAGTACTCAATAATAATGGACCAATTTCTAATAAAGAAAAACCAAGAATTCAGAGCTGACTGTAATATTAGGCACAATATTTTGATTCCGCTTTAACAGCTGGTTCTCAGATTTTTTTGGGAATTTCTTCGAGCTTTTTTTGGACTGAAAAAGAGACCTTACAGACATCAGATGTGTGTAGAGGAATTTGAGCCTCAATGACCTTCAACAGAGGTGAAAAATGTCATTGGTTGTGCTCATGGACAGTTAAAACAGAGTGGAGTAAAAAGTACATCTATTGAATCATAAATGTAGTTGAGTAGAAAGTAAAAGTTGCTTATATCTTTGTTACTCAGTAAAACTAGAAGAAAGTACAGCAGAAGAAAACAGAAGAACATTTATGCCAACAATTTACACCACTGAAACAGTGGGGAAAAAACACTTGAAAAATCGATATCGGGTATAATTCCAAGATTATTCCTGAGTGACTGATTTTCAGTCGCCTCCTGTGGACCAACATATACACAAATATTACAATTTACCTCCCGGAACTGGTAATTTTCTGCAAAATCGCAAACAATATCTTGATGATTCATCCTCCACTTCATTTCCGTCCAATTAAACGCCCTCTACACTGTACAAGGTGATGAAAGGAAAAAATTGTGGACACCTGAGAACTTTGAGGATGGATTTTTGTACTGTAATTAATATCAACAGTCTGCTTCTATGGTTCCAGGGTTTACATGAACAATTCTGCATTTAAGTGTCTATCACTGAACAGCCCTGAACATCTCAACAATGATGGAACTGTAATGACTGGACATTTCCTTTTGAGTCTGGTTCCTCCAAGGTTTCTTCCTCATACCAATTTAGGAAGATTTTCCTTTACCGTTGCTTTATTAATAAAAATGCCTTGAAATGAAGATTAGTGTTTGCTTCTTTTTGAACATCCACTTCCACATTGGGTCCTTATTCGCTCTGATAACAACCACCGCTCACCTTGGACGATGCTCCACCAGATTTTATGGAGATTTTGTGGAGATTCATTCAGCTAAAATCAGGAACTGATGTAAGTGAGAAGGTGAGGAGGTTCCTGGGGTGCAGTCAGCGTTCACATTCATCCCAAAGGTGTTCAGTAGTGTTGGTGCTCTATAGCAGGAGATCTTCCACTCCAACCTATGTACAGCATATCTTCATGGAGCTGGACGTGATTTGGGTCTCCTAGTTCAAGTGAATGGGAAAGTTTTTCATGCTACTGAATCCAAAGATGTCCCATACAATTGTGTGTTGTGGAAAAGTCAGGACTTCCAATACTTTTGTCCGAATTTGTGAACTGTATATGAGGTGAAACGAATTAGTTATAAAAATTGAAATTTTTTATAAACGCATGAAGTGATAGAAACTACTTTGCCTTTGTTTTCGAGTTCATGCTTTGGTCATTTCTCCATAATTTATTTATTTTGTCATTTTTGATATTGTTCTACTAATTTCCACTGTAACAAAGTACAATTTGTTCTGTCTCTTATATGGCCATAAACTAAAATAACAGACACGGACAAAGTGATGGACGCTGATGGTGTTAGCGTGGGTTCATGTCGACCCGTTGGGGAAATCGTTCGATTCTGTTCCGAGTGCAGACTTTCCTAACGCCTCTCCGCTGAGGGTTTTGTCTCCTAGCATCCCTTATGTCTGGAAAAGGTATCATAGCAACTGGAGTCGAATGGAAATGGCCTAACGAAAGAAGACATGAGGGGAACGGCCATTACGGCACCTCGGTGGACATACACTTAGACACACACAAACACACACAGACAGAAAACAGTTAGCATTCAACTTATATGCATCTTATGTAACATTGTATTCATCTATGATTCAGAAATAATGATAAACTTTGTAAATCCTGGACGTTACTTCAGTGATGTTTTAGCAATCAGCAGTCTGAGTTCCAATTCATCCCACAGGTGTTCATTAGGGTTGTGGTCAGACCTCTATAGCAGGAGATCTTCAGCTGCAACGTACATACAGCAGGGTTAGGCAGAACTTCATGGAGCAGGCTTTGTGCACAGGGGCATTGTCATGGTGGAACAGGTTTGGGTCTCGTAGTCTTGGTAGTCTCGTAGCTACAACATCTAAAGACGTAATATACAACTGTGTGCTTCCAAAATTGTGCTAACAATTTGGAGATCATTCACGGTACATTCCTCGGTTTTTAAGTCATGGTTTGGTTTAATTTCCGTACAGTTATGAAAAGAAATGCAAAATATAAAATTGCTTGTCATGTGATCATTCTATTTTGTTAATTACTATTCATACTTGTAAACAACAGTTTACACTTTTACACACTTCAATTCTATTGATTACATTTAGTGGTTGATTAAAATGACACAAATTAAACTCATTAAATAAAATTTCATAAATGGAACAATTTTGATTAAATTGTTCCATTTAAACAAATTACATTTGTGTGTGTGTGTGTGTGTGTGTGTGTGTGTGTGTGTGTGTGTGTGTGTGTGTGTGTGTTTGTGTGTTCTTTACATTTAATATTTAATTATCCAAATATATGTTCTACTTCACTCTTCTACTTATTTTAGCATACTTCGAAAATGTCTGCATTTAGGAAACACACAATGGTTACTTAATTATTCAATTTATTTATTCATTAATTCACTCCCTCCATATACGGATGTAATAGCAGGCGCGTGGAGGAGCGCAGTGGAGTGCAGAACCGAACGAAATTTCTGGGTAAAATGTAAATAAAAACAGTATGCAATGATTTCATTTTCAGGGAAGGCCTTGCATATTTAGGCCAATAGCATGACTTCCTAGTAGAAGAGTCCAGGTGCCGAACTGACCTGCCTGCAGTCTAGACGTTTTGTAAACATTTGTGCATCATGAAAAGAAAAACACAACAAAGGACACCCAGAACTGTTAAAACATTATCCTGTTTTAGACACATATGGGAGAACATTCATCTCCCAAAACTTCAGCAACTGGTCTCCTCGGTTCCCAGATGTGTAAGATGCGATGCCACACAGTGGTGTATCAACTTTTTTGAGACGTGTTGCAGCCTTCAAAATAGAAATGATCTTATTTTTTCCTTAAAATGGTACATTTTCTCTGTTTATTCATCTGATGTGTTATTTTTTTTTATTGCGAATCGAATATGGGTTTATGAGATTTGGAAATCATTGCATTATACAATGTGAAATCCAAATGTTTTGGAATTGGGTTGTACAGTAGGTGTGCAAAAATATGCAAAGATATGTAGTGTGCCAGTGAGGTGCAAAATGGTGCAATGGTATTAAGAGTTCAGAGAATTAAGAATTGTGTGTTAAACATGCAAATATGTATGGAATGTGTAACAAAGTCAGTTGGAAGTTGTGGTTTGTATTACAGTTTGTTGATGATTCTGATAGCCTGCTGGTAAAAACTATTCTTCAGCCTATTAGTTCTGGAATGAATCCTCAGGTAGTCCTTGCCCTTTGGGCAGGTTGTTGAACAGGCTGTGTTCTGGGTGACTGGGATCAGCTGGGATTTTCGGAGCGTTTTTCAGACATCTTGTGTGGTAGATGACCTGTAAGGCTCGGAGTTTATTTCCAATAATGAGTTCCGCTGCTCTTACAACTTTCTGTAGGGCCTTGCGATCTACTGTAGTACTGTGCAGCTGCCATACCATACGGTCAGGTATCCAGTTAGGATGCTCTCGATGGTGCATCTGTAGAAGTTGGTAAGGATTTTTCCGAGAGGCCAAACTTCTTGAGTCTGACATGGTGCGCAGGGACCAGGACAAGTTATCAGAGAGGTGGGTGGTGATGTTCTTGACTATTTCTATGATGGTTTAATGTGTAAAGTGGTATAGTTGACCTTCTGTACCCGTCTGAAATCCATCATCTTCTTGGTTTTGCTGATTTTGAGGCAGAGGTTGCTATGACTGCACCATTGTGATAGCGCTCTCAACTCATCTCTATAGGCCGTCTCATCTCCATCAGTTATCAGTTATCAAGATGCTAGTGTCATCTGCAAACTTAAAGATGATGTTGGATCTGTGCTGGGCAACACAGTTGTGTGTAAACAGGGAGTACAGGAGGGGACTTAGGACACAACCCTGTGGAGCACCAGTCAGAGTGGAGGAGTAGTTCCAATTCAGACCACTTGAGGTCTGTCTGCCAGAAAGTCCAAAATGCAATTACACAAGTGAGAGTTCAGTCCTAATTCTTTTAGCTTAAAGATGAGTTTCAGTTGGACGATGTTGTTAAAGGCAGAGCTGTAATCAATGAACAGCATTATGATAAAGGAATTTTCCTTGTCCATGTTTGTGAGAGCCTCGTGTATCGCTAAAGTGATGGCGTCCTCTTAAATTACAGTTTATATCTGTTTTAATGGTTCTTGAGTTTAACCCTCCACAGTAACCTAATGGATCTTTAGGCAGTTCATGTGGAACCATTCTCAGTCTCCAGTTGAGGAGATCTCCATCAAGATGTAGTGTGTCAGGATGAATCAGGTAGGTCCAGAAAATTAGAAAGAGTCTTGATCACTGGTTCTTTAGGAGCGTTAGATTTTTTACTTTGTAAAATAAAGTTTTCATGCTAGACCCAAACCTCCACCTCCACCTAAAGAGCAAAGTAAAGATTTCTTGTATGCCAGATCTTTTTTTGGTTTTTGTTTTCCGTGATAACATTTGTTTGGAAGGAAATGTCTCACCTAAATTCCTGGTATGAAGAGGTGATGACTGCCAGGAAGGACGTGAGCCTCTGGCAGTCTTTAATTGAGGAAATCGCATCGTTTGTGTGTCAGTATTTCAAAATAAACAGATCTCTGAGGTCTGCACGTTACATCACGCTGAAGCAGATCGTTGTTGTTCAAAGTCAAAACGCATGGGGCCTCTGTTCTTGTCTCTGTGAATTAGAACTAAATATAGCACCAAACTTTTTCTCACCTTCATATACACTGTACAGCCAAAAGTATTACACCCCAGTTACACCCGACTTTTACAGCCATATGTGGTTTTTCCTCAAACTGTTACCATAAAGTTGTACACACAATTGTGTAGGACGTCTTTGGAAGTAAACGCATTAAATTCTCTCTTCATTTGAACTTGGAGACCCAAAACCTGTTACAGCCTGATGATGCCCCTGTGCACAAAGTCAGCTCCATGAAGATATGCTTTACATGGGTTGAAGGAAGATCTCCTTCTACAGAGGTTTGAACCCCTTTAGGATGGATGTGAAGGCTGACTGCACCCCAGACCTCCTCAATTCACCTACATCACTACTCAACTTTACTAACACCCTTGTGGCTGAATGAAACTCCACAAATCTAGTGGAACATCTTCCCAGAAGAATTGGGTTTATTCTAACCGCAAATGGGAACTAAATGTGAAAATGAGATTTTTAAGAAAAGCACACACCAATCTTATGGAACGTTTAGAACCACATCAAATATATTTTCAAAAATAAACATTATCATAGAAGTGAACTGAAATGTAATAAAAAACACATATATATTATAGAGCAGATGTTTTGAAGGCTTCACACACACTTGTCTAACTTCTACATCAGCATAGTTATCACTCCTCATGTCTTTCCAACGACACGTAGATTAGCAGAAAAAAAAAAAAAAAAAACGTGTCAATGTCACGCAGAGGTCGATATTTATAGTCATCAGCAGCCACAACGCGACACCGGACTCGATTAATCCGAATCTCCGCAGACCATCTAAACCATCTAAAATAGGCAGGATCCACTTCAGCGAGGTGAGAAGTGAACTAGGCCAAGGACTCGGGCTCGGAAAAATAGACCACGAGTCAAAGCCAGCCTCGAATGAATCAACGAGCCTTTACGAGAAGAATTACACACAAAAAACGTTAACTAGTATCTTAGCGGTACGAAGTTTAGTAAATGTGATGACCTCGATGTAACACTGTACACTGTAACACTGGTACGGGCTAATAAGCTAGCACATAGAAAAGAGATATGTCACATACGATCATTTTTCCAGAAGAGCTAATCATTTATTTAAACAGTTATTAATTAATAAGAAAGCTAAGAAGCAGGTTGACTAGCTTTGTACGGAAGACTAGCACCTAAAATGTTTATCGAGAAATTATCGAGAAATAACAGTACCCTACTTCTGCCCAGAAAACTAGCCAAAGCTAGAAATCAGAAGCTAACTTTCTGTTCATGAAACTAGCCACATCTAGTGGCTAGTTTCTATTAGAAACATCTTCAAAACAGTGAAAGCTTAATATTAATGTTATTTTCTGTTTAGAAAACTAGCCAAAGCTAGAAATGTGAGGTAACTTCTGTCCAGAAAATTAGCTACATGCAAATATCCAGTCTTTATGAGCACTTAGGGCTAGCTTCTCTTCCAAAACAGTGAAAGTTGGACTTCCTGTCCAGAAAACAAGTACTTTTTAGATATGAAGACAATCTAACTGAAGCTAAAAATGTGAGCTAACCTCCTGTAGAGAAAAATTGTGAAGGTAAATTTGTGTGAAACAAAACAAAAACAAAAGCTAATCTTCCAGAAAATGAGCATGAAATAGGGGTATTTGGCTTTAAGTGTTCATTTGTTGATGTGTTTGTTTTTTTTGTTTTAAAAAAAAAAAAATCACCTCATGTTTTTCTTGCCATCTTATTTTATGAGGTTGAGGTATTTGGGTTTTACATCCCGGAGGTAAAATATCTGATCAAGCATCAGCATCTTCATCCAACATACTGCTTTCACTCCAGGAAGTTCATAGGGAAAGGAAATTAGGGTCCCACACATTCTTATAGATTTATGAAGCGTACAAAATCTTCACACACTCCTGCCCTGCCCCACCCCTGCCCATGTCCTGCCCCCCCTTGCCCATGCCTTGCCCCCGGTTCTGCTAGATTGTATGTGATCTCTAAATGTGTTCATTAAGTTTGTATTATATTATTTATCATTGGTCTAAAGGGCTCCAGAGTGGACGTTGATTTGATGTTGAGAATGAGGATGAGGTTCCCTTTGGTGTCTGGTTCCTCTCAAGGTTTCTTCCTCATGTAATGTCAGGGAGGTTTTACTTCACCTTGGGCTCACTCATTAGAATAGAATAGAATAGAATAGAATAGAATAGCCTTTATTTGTCACATATACATTACAGCACAGTGAAATTTGTTCTTCGCATATCACAGCTTGCTTAGAAGCTGGGGTCAGAGCGCAGGGTCAGCCATGATATGGCATGATATGGAACAGAGGGTTAAGCGAGAGTGGCAGCTTTGGCAAGACCGGGGCTTGAACCCCCGACCTTTCGATCAGTAACCCAGCACCTTAACCACTGAGCTCCCACTCCCACATTAGGGATAAACTTACAATTATAAGGAACAATGTCATACATTCCCACTTTATACCCTCTTTATCTCTGTAAAGCTGATTGAGGACAGTGTCCATTGTTAAAAGCGCTCTAGAGATTGAACTGATTTACATTAAAAGAATGCTAAGGAACTTAGTATTGCTCAATTGTATTGAAGAGGACATGATGTTCATCTGGAGCTTCATCGTGCATCATGGGTTCAGATTCTGCATTTAAGGAACATTTTAGTTTTGTTTATGTTGTTGTAGGTCTTATTGTCCTGAATAACTACATTCAAGAAATTCAGATTATTAGAGCACAAGAATCTGAATCGGGTCCTCAATAGGCGCTGCCACCTTGTGGTCTGTAGATGCAACTGCAATAGATTTATTGATTTTTATTCTTAATGCGTTCATTCATGCACTGATTTATCTTTGGTATTCAGTGTATGCCAGTGAGATTCGCAGTGTAGCTTGCGTTTCTCGTGGCTGAGGATGGGATACACCTCTGTGATGAGATGCCGGTCCATGTGCAGACCTCCACACGAAGAGAAAATCGGATGCATTTTAAACGTTATCCTTTTTTATTTTCTCATGTACATATAATATACAGGCAGCACTCTCATATTGGGAAAAAAAAAACAATTCACAACACACAAACGTCCCTCTCGAACAACACTCGCGATCGAGTTCTCAAACAGGAAGTAATAAAACATGCCTGATCTCTCAGTAAAGTTCAAACAGTCACATGTCATCATCATCATCATCATCATCATCATCACCACATTTTCCAATACAAATGAAACACCAGGACTTGGTGAGCATGGTACACAAAGCGGTTTTCTACAGATTACAAACATCTCGCCATTTTCAGAAAGATTATGAGAAACACAGATTTTGAAGCATGCGTCCCAAACTATTAAACAGGAAGCGGAAAATTGAATAGAAATATGCAACATTTTCTACATTACACCCGAAAACATTGTTGGAAAATTCCACTATTGTTTTCAGCCCCTTTCCTTTACATCTGTAGAGGAAAAGGGATCCGGTCAGTATTCGCAAACATACTCAGAGGTGAGGTACAGTCCATTTTAGGACTTGATATTATATGAATATCATTAAATAAACTCCCCGTCACTGGGACGAGCAGCGAGTGGAGCTGTCCATGCTGAACTCATTCCTGTTAAACTATAGACTTCAGTGAGCGCTGAAAATGTTGGCACCTTCAATGTCTTCAAGTATTGTGACTAGAAAGAAAGAGTTATGTTGGGTGTGCAAAAAAACTAAACCAAAAAAAAGCGGGATCACGTGAAGTAGAAGTCCCAGTTTTGTGCGAGACAGAACATACATAAAGAGAACGAAAGAAACCACACACAAACTTCTATTCATGCAGATTATACACAAATCATATACACTATATGCACAGATGTATTGGGACACTGGACTTTCCAGCTGTATGTGGTTCACACAAAGTTGGAGGTACACATTTGTATAGGATGAAATTCTCCCTTCACTTGAACAAGGAGACCCAAAATCCACCTCCATGAAGATCTGCTTTCCATGGGGTTGGGGTGGAAGATCTCCTGCTATAGAGCTCTAACGAACACCGTTACGGCTGAAATGAATCTCTGTAAATCTCCACAAAATATAGAGGAACATCTTCCCAGAGTTGAGAAGAGTGGAGCTTATTATAAGATGTTCGTGTCCACAAACTTTCAGCCATATAGTGTGGGCATTCTCATCATGTTTTTAGCCGATGTGCATAATTTTGTTATTTGCATCTTAGTCATTTTGTGTAAGTTTTTTATATAATGTACATAATTTATTTTCATGTCTATTTATTTATTTATTTATCTGGACGTATATGGTCAATTTGTATACGTTTGTTTGTTTGTTTGTTTGTTTTTTTAACCCTATTCAAGTTTCACTGTGCGGATGTTTATAAAGGCCGACTGAAACGTTACGTTGCACCACGCCCACAAAACGGCATGAAAGAACGAAATCTTCCAATAACGCAGCTCGGCCAACGTAGCGATCTTCGGCTACGGCAGACGTGAACGCTAACGCTTCCTGGTTTTATTGGGAGTGTCTTATTTTGTCTGAGATACGAGTCGAAGGCGGTCGATGAAAGGCCCTTTGTCGTCTTCGAAAACACGCAAAAATAAACTACGCATATACGCGATGTACTCCAATGCGCGTTAGTGGAAATGAATGGATTTTCTCTGCTAACGCCGTGTTTCTTGTGTAAACGCTCCTGCGAAAGATTTACGAAATAAACAAAGTTGTTCCTATAAAATACATTACTTTCCTCACAGGCAGCAATGAGTAGCTACTAGTAACACACACACACACACACACACACACACACACACACACACACACACCCCTCATCTCGACATCAAATCTCTAAATATTTTGGGATGTCAGTGTCCAACATGTGTGTGTTTATTTTATGTTGATGTAGTTATTAGTCAGTTAAAAGCCACAGCTTCAGTGTAACTAAACGAGTGTGTAGTGAAGCACATTGTGTATCTTTTGGCTAAATGTTTACAATCTATTGCGTTTTTGTACTGGATGCTGAAAATCACACGCTCGCAGCAAACGACGCTGTTTAGTTTAACAGCATTATTTCAACATTAACATCTGCAGAAAAATGGAAAATAAAAATCCTGAAAATAAAAACTAAATAACGAGTAACTCCGTGTTAGGTATCACTGACCGTAGACATAAAAGTGAAGCTTAGTATTCTGTTGTCTGTTCATCTGAAAATACAGGACTTTCTGAAGAATTTTCTGTTTTTGTAAAGTGAAAATAATAATAATAATAATAATAATAATCTGTAACCAGGACAGTCACCCAAATGATTCAAGTATGTATATTGCTGGGTTTTGTAACAGTAAATAAACGAGTGTGAGGAAAAGTGGACAGTGGAGAGACTAGATGTGAGAGAAAGAGAGAAAGAAATACAAGAATGAAGGGAGAAACAGATACAGAGAAAAGGAGAGTAAGAGAGATACAGGAAAGTATGTGTGTGTGTGTGTATGTGTGTGGGAGTGAGAGAGTGAGAGAGAGAGAGAGAGAGAGAGAGAGAGAGAGAGAGAGAGAGATGGATAGTTAGAGCTAGATAGAGAGCATTTTTTGCACACAGCTTCTCTATTCCAATGTGACTGTACTCATTGAGGGAGGAAAATGGGCGGGGCTTAACTTGGCATCAGTGGGTTGCTGATGGCATTTCCATGGCAAGCGGTTCATAGGCACAGACCTGCAAACACACACACACACACACACACACACACACGTCATCATACTGAGAAAGACGAGGACAAAAACTAATTTCATACTTGAGACTAATTTCAAAGACGTGTCTGATCACACACGTGTATGTTCTTACGTGCAGGTGTGTGCGTGTGTACAGAGACGATGGAGAAAAGGCAGATCACTTCATAATAACGTCTTCATCCCGCAGAGTGAACTTCTTCCTCAGAGCTTCAGAGATCAGAGAGGCGGAGTCTTCTTCTCTCAGTGATGTACAGCCACGGGAATATCTACACACACACACACACACACACACACACACACACACACACACACGAAGGGAGAAAAAAAAACAGACATAATGACAAAAGTGAGAAAGAAAACAAAAAGCACAGATAGACAGAGAGGCAGACAAACGGATGTTTCCTCTCACCTGTCTTTGCTCATCTTCATGCGGTTCATGTCCTTCAGGATGTCCTTGACGTCGGCGAAGCTGGTGGACTTGGACAGAGACACCGTGTCCTCTTCTGCCTCCCGGAAGTCCATGGTGGGCCGGTCGAGTTCGAAGGTCGCTGACGCCGTCATGCAGACGGGGGGCACGGGGTCGGGAGCTAGCTCAGGGAGTTCAGACTCATCGTCCTCCTCGTCCTCCTCCTCCACTTCGGTGACATCGCTGATGACGAAGGAGGCGGAGGGGAGGGGGTGGTACGGCGCGGTCTCGAACGGAGCCATGGAGAAGCCGACGGAGGTGTCGTCTGGAGACAGGAGGTCCGGGGTGATGGGGTTGGAGTCTGGAAACAAGGGGAAGGTACCTGGTTTAAAAGCACTCTGCAGATGACTGAATCCCTGTGTGTGTGTGTGTGTGTGTGTGTGTGTGTATACCGGTCTCTCCTGCAACAATCTTGGCGATTTGTGAGCGGAGGCGACTCAGTTCGTCCTGCAGAGCGGTGGCGCGGTTTAATGCGGTGATCCCCGGCTTCCTCAGACCCTCCATGCGTTTCCCCTCACGCCTGAAATTAGGCACTGATGAGTTCCTGTGCAGGACCATGAGGGGCGTCGGCCTCCACTCCTGACGAAAGGGCCGTGTGTCGCTCCTAACCAATCAGAGAACAGAGAACTGTTTTATTATTAAGTAATGCAGCTCTCTGTGACCATATCTGTGTCTATAGATATCTTAATCACCTGTCCAAATCCCTCATGCAAACACACACACACACAAACACACACACACAAACACAAACACACACAGACTCACAGAGACACACGCGCATAGACAGGCGCACACACGGTGACAGACGCACGCACAGAGACACACACACACGCACAGACTCACAGAGACACGCGCGGAGACAGACGCACGCGCGGAGACCGCGGAGACAGACGCACGCGCGGAGACAGACGCACGCGCGGAGACAGACGCACGCTGCTGGAGACAGACGACGCTGCTGGAGACAGACGCACGCGCGGAGACAGACGCACGCGCGCACAGAGACACAGACACACACACACCTGACTCTGGCGTAAGTCTCCTCTTCATCGGAAGCTATCCAGGCGATGTCGGCCAGCGTGGGCACCAGGGGGCCATCTGTGTGTCGCAGTGGGGTCAAACCAGGCAACTCCTAAACACACACACACACACACACACGATCATCAACATGGGCCAGAAAGTAAAGGAGAGAAGTAAGAGATTGAAAAGCAAAATAAGAAAGAGAGTGGCATAAAAATAATACAGGTGGAAAAAAACAACAAAAAAAGTATTAATAAATATAGATAAAAAAAAGGGGTGGGAAAACGAAAGAAGGAAGACAAAAGAAAGAAATGGTTAAAAAAAAAAATGCAGTGTCGAGGAAAGAAAGAAAACTGAATATGGCAGAATTGAAAATAAGAACAAAGGAAAGAAAGAAAACAGAAAAGAAGAAAATAAGTCCATTATACCTTCACATTGTTTTCCTTATTTACCTCACATCATGAGGTTTCCCCCGAGTGTGTGCGTGCTTGTTATTGCTGTGTGTGTGTGTGTGTGTGTGTGTGTGTGTGTTAGTTACCTGGAAACAGGCCCGGGGGCAGGGTCTCAGGGGCAGCGTAGAGCCGATTCTTCTCACCACACTGCGAGTCGCCCCGTGAGGTTTGTTCTGCCAAATGGGAATCACCTCCTGCGCGCGCACACACACACACACACACACACACACACACACACACTTAACACCTTTGTACTCATCACACAATCATCCCCTCACACACAACTTTGGAAATGTGCTGAAGATCCTAGATCCACGTGAACAAATTTTGGACACGGTTTGAGACACGCCCACCACAGACTGCCATGTATAAATAAACATACTATTAGACGAGACACAATATTTCATTTGAGACTTACAAGGATGAGACATGAGTGATCTGGGATTGTGAGCAGATCCCTGGGTGATGAAGTGAGGGTGTGATTTAAGACACAAACAAGAGACAAGGGACGGGGAAAAAAAATATGAAAGAGGGGACCTCACCGCTCCAGCGTCCATGATCTCAGAAGCAGGTAAAGTACAGTAGGACACGATGGCTGATGGTCCGGTGTCACAGGGGGCCGGAGGACATTATGTCCACAAGGCTTCAGTCCACTTTGGTGAAATCAGCAAACATCTGAAAGTCCAGGAACCCAAGATGCACATGGAGAGGGAAGAAAGAAGACACGTGAGGACACCAGGACCAAATATATCAAACAAAAAACATGATTTAGACATTTTAAAGTCGCGGAACAGCAATATTGCCCTCATTCACACCAATAATCACAAAAAAACAAGTCAGTCATGCGAGTCCATACCAGCTAGCAAACAAACCGACAGTTCAAAATCCACAACTTTAGTTTATTTTCAATGCAAAATAATTAAAATTAAATAAATCCGTCACTTCTTCCACAATCCGAGCTCACAGGGTCTCAGTAAACTTGCACTGAGAGCTTATAACCTTGCAAATATACACAGCGCCATATACATGGGCTCGATCCGGAATCCCCCTCTGTTCACTCCGTAGGCGCACTAATCACGTCGTCGACGACTTCTAATCGAGCACTCTTATTGCGACAACGTGGCAATTTGGAACACAGCCGTCAGGTTTGTTTAATAGAGACCTGAAAAGCCGCTACAGCGTTTTATTTTTAATATAAATATTATTAGATATTAATAAACGCGTAATACGAACCTTTCATGGTCATGGAAAAGCCGTTTTCTTTGCACTTTCGGTTTTATTTCCAAACAACACGGAGAAAGAAAATCTACTGCTTTGGTAACAAAGCTAGCCGGGCTAGCATCGCGAAGAAGCCGGAAGTAGTGTACACAGGCCGCTTTGTGATTGGTTCCCGGTGGCGTCTCGGCGTCCAATCAAATCCTATTTAATATACACAAATAAAACTTTAATCGGATGGTCAGAGAGCGCAGTAGTCAGCTCACAAACCGCATCTTTAACAAACCGAACAAGAACAAACACATTTGTGTGTATTTAATAGCTGTTTTATTATTATTATTCCACAATAAATTGATTTGGTCACAGGTATATACTTTACAAGAAAAGCTGGACCTCTTGCAAGTCATGTTTATTTCTATTGCACTTTTCACAACAAACATTGTCTTAAAGCAGCTTTACAGAATTTAACAGTGAAGGTGAATGATGTGTGTTTATCCCTGATGAGCAGCCGTGGTGAATTTGGCAAGGAAAAACTCCCCTTAGATGGTATGAGGAAGAAACCTTGAGAGGAACCAGACTCAAAAGGGGAACCCATCCTCATTTGGGTGACATCAAGAGTGTGATCATAAATCTTTCAACAATACAGAACACTGGAGAGTGAGAACTAACATGAGCACTGGAGTATGTGATTATGAGTAATGTCCTTTCCACAGTTATATACAGTCATTGCGGTTATAAAACTAGGAGCTACTGAGCAACTCATAAAAAGCTTAACATTTATGATCATCACAGATCCAACACCAGCTTCTCCATGCATTTTTATACGTTTAGATTTATACACAGATTTAAGTATATATTGTTTTATTTTCAGATTGCACAATTACTACTATTTGCACTTAGATAGATAGAAACCAAACCCTACGTCGCGGTTTGATTACGTCACCAGTTAACCCAAGACAAACGCGGAAGCACAATAACCCGTGATGTGATTTTATTATTCTCTCCGAATTCGGCTTCACATACTCTTTTATTTCCCAAAGAAATCGAATTAATATTCTTACCTACGAATGTATGTGATGCTTTAGATATTAAACAAAATAATTAAAAACAGTTAGAACTAATGATAGGGGGGAGAAACGGGGATCAGTGGGATCTGGGTTTGCGACGGTGACTTGAGCGATCTGTGAAGTGTCCAATCAGCGGGCCGGCTCGTGTACGCGAGCCAATCAGAGAGCAGGAGGCGGGACTTGTTTGAATGCTGTCAAAAGCATGTTTATATAAAGGCACATGATGGAGGTTCACCGCTGCTGCTGTCAGAGGCTCGGATTCAAGCTGCGTTAATGATGATTATACACACAGGTCAGGGTCTGCTCTTTCTGTGTTCCTGTGTCAGATTGAGATCTTTTATTAATTCGTTTCTGATCAGATAACGATTCGGGATCTTCTTATTTGAATTGCACCATCATCTTCACCGTTATCACCATCATCATCAACATCAACATCATGGATTAACAAGGCTGTCTGATTTTCATGTTCTTTTCAGACCGAGATTGAAAGTAAATGTTCCCTCTAGAAATGCAAATGCTGAGGTGGAGTTACAGCTTTAATCTATTTCTTTATTGATATACATCGGTAGAATTACACTCCCTGGGGGTGCCATTACTTTGTCTCCTATGCAGTTCATTTGTTTTTGATGAAGTTGGTGTTTCAGATCATTTACAGAAGTGGAAATATGTGTGTGTGTGTGTGTGTGTGTGTGTGTGTGTGTGTGTGTGTGTGTGTGTATACATATACATATATATATATACAACAGTGTGATTCATTATACTTAATGTTTCAATGCAACAAACTCTATAAATGGCAGAAATTGTAACCGGCTTCACCGCACAACAAGACGATGAAGCAAACGAAGCGTACGTCCGAGTTCTGTAAGTGATATTTAGAGAGCAAACAGTGGTCTGGAATGATATTTATCATGGAACGATCTGCCCAGTCACCGCACCTAAATCCCACTGATCTGCTCTGAGATGAACTGGATCTCTTGGACAGGTTTTCTGTTTGCTGGTTATAATGTGAGCCAGTTTCAGAAGCTTCATAATTGCACCTGGTTAATTCATTGACTTTATTATTATAGTTATATACCGATGTCATAAATGATTATCTTTTTCATTGACGCTGAGGCTCACGATTTTAACAAACACTTAAGCGTACAAAGTCATGTGTCTCTTGTGTGCTGTTTAGGTCGTTATTATGGACTTCGACTGCAGCATGTAGCATGAATATTTGATCTTGTAGTGTTAAAGGAACAGGCAACATGTATCCAATCTTTAGATGTTTTTCTAACCCAATGTAGCATCAAATCCCGGTTCCTAGCTGTTGTAGCTCATCTCCCTCAACATTTTGTGTGTTCCTCGATGCTTTTCTGCTCGGCACAGTTGTAAAGAGTGGCTATTTGTCCTATTGTAGTTATTCGACAGCTTGTTTCTGTTTCATGAACATGATGAAGGAAAAGAAGAGGAAGATGATGGACAGAGCAGCTCAGATTTGTCTTTTTAGGTCAGTTCTCCTTTGACTTGGCCTTTTGATTTTCTGAAATTCCCGGAAAAAATCTCCAAGCCTAGCATCAACAAAGCCTTTAATCCTGCGTTTATTCTCCACATTCTGATGTTTGGTGCGAACGTTCTAGAAAAAAGCTTTCGAACACTTTCATACCTTCTCCTGCTGACCAGATGATCGCTTTTTTTGTATTTTACTAAACGTCTGTCCAGGTGTTCCTAATAAACTGCGTATTTCATTTGACGAATAATAATAACAGTCAGATCTCCTCTTGCACTTATTCGACAGCTTGTTTCTGTTTCATGAAGACGACGGAACAGAAGAGGAAGATGACGGACCGAAACGCGAATCCCTGCGAGTCTATTTCTCAGAACGGCTGTGCTTTTGGAATTTAACTCCAAAAAATAGTAATAATAATAAATAAAACACAACAATGGACAATAAACAGAGGGACAAGACGAGAGGCAGATACTTCGGACATGCCAAGGACAGGTGAGTTCTCATGTGTGTGCACTTCGATTCATATTACTCACTACCAAAGTAAGAGCAGGAATGTGATACGTGAGGGAGGATGTGATGAAATCGTGAAATCGTGGTCAATAGAGTGTTTCTCAACTGTAGACGCATAACCTGGAGAAGTGCATGAGTGTGAAGGTTGAACTAACCGAGTAACGGCACAGCTGCACATGCAATATTGATGTCCACACAACATAATGGAAGACGTATCCGAGTTCAAAACAGGACAAATGTCTCACAACCAGGACAGCCAGTCTTCCTGGTCCAAAAGGAGGCCCTACGCCAGGGGTCCCCAAACCTTTTCCGTGAGGGCTACAACATTTTTCTTTTTTTTAATAGAGTTGAGTCGTACTGTCAGTATTACTGTGGAGAATTTATTATGATTTTATTCTATTTATTTATGTATTTATTCTGCCTTCTAATGCAGGATTAATTAAATTATTATTCTGCACCTTCCAAACTAATAAGTGTTACTTTTCAAGAAATATATCGTCTATCAAAAGAGCATTATTACTATCATAATGACATTTTTTTCATATTTATTGCTATTAAAATCAAAACATTTACCTAAATATGCATGTGGTTGGTGGGTGAATCTAACAAATAATGAGACTACGTGAATTACTAAAGGTAGTGGATTTTAGAGATTTTACCGTACTTGCCCATACCCGATTAATTGATTAACTGAGTTTTTAAAATGTATACTGTACAAACAAAAAACACTCCATGTAAAATAATACTGACCTTTATTTAAAAAATTGAGTACTGAACCATATAAAGGTGCTAAATTAAATAAATATGAATATATTCATTAATAAATATAATTATATAAATAATAAATCTGTGTGTCGAACAAACAGTACGTGGCATCAGTGATTCGCCTCTAGAGGCCGCTCTCTTATTGATGGAGGACCGGAAAAACTATCGGTACTGTTTTCTGCCGATAGTTCCAGCGATAAACTTTCGATGCCTCGACCTCTATTAATAACTAAGAGTATTTTTTGTTTAAAAGGCAACCTTTAGTATCGAATACATATATGATATAATTAGAACAAATAAAATAAAAAATTTCAAAATGTGTCTCTGGCATTTCAGGCCGTTCAGTGGGGCGGGATGTAGTTTGGTGACCCCTGTTTCAGTTTTGTTTCCCGATTTCTGTAGACACGAAGCATCCAGGGTCTTATTATTAGACAATTCAGAGATGTTTTAGAGAGTTCAGGGCTGGACGATATGATGACGTAACACCGATATCATGATGAATTACTGCAATGTGTTTGAGTAGTTATATTGAGACTTGTACTGAGAACTGTGAATTTTTTTCTATATTGCTTTTTTTTTTTTTATATAAATGTTCTAATGATTGTGCTTTAATTTAAATCTGCTGAGGTGATTTGTTATTTATTTATTTATTTTTCACATATTTTATATTAAAGGTCGAACGATTCGTCCATTTTGCCAATTAATTGGCACCAATAGTTAATTGCTAGAACTAGGGTTAGGGTTAGGGCATTGTGTATATATAAATATTTTATACTTTTCTATGTTACAATATTGACCCCTGACTCATGCCGACCCCCAGGTTGGGCACCAGGCTGCCGTCAGGCTTCATACAGCCTCCAGGCTTTGTCACAGTACAGTGGGAAACCTCTGTTAGCGCTAACGCAGGACAGGACGTTACGGACACCGTGCGCCATCACATCCGCAACCCCAAACTGAGACAGTATTATCTCAAAGGTGAGAAAAAGATCAGGATAAGATCAGCCTGAGTTTACACAGTAATTTTTTTTTTGGTTATGTTTTTATATATAGATCATTTTTCTGCTTTCGGCTTTTACCATTAGGGGGCGCCACAGCAGATCATAATTCTCCATACCACCCTGTCCTCTACATCTGCCTCTTTGAAACCAACTACCTGCATGTCTTCACCCTCACCACATCCATAAATCTCCTCCTTTTTCTTCCTCTTTCCCTCCTTCATGGTGGCTCCATCCTCAGCATCCTCCTACTGATATACCCCATGTCCCTCCTCTGCACATGTCCAAACCATCTCAATCACAACTCCCTCACCTTGTCTCCAAAACGTCCTACATGCGCTGTCCATCTAATAAACTCATTTCTAGTCATGTCCATCGTCGTCACTCCCAACGAAAACCTCAACATCTTCAGCTCTGCTACCTCCAGCTCCACCTCCTGTCTTATAAAGTCCTATAAACTTTCCCTTTCACTCCCACAGAAACTCTTCTATCACAAATCACTCCTGCTATCACTCTTCTCCACCCACTCCACCCTGCCTGCACTCTTTTCTTCACTTCTCTAACACTCTCCATTACTTTGCACTGTTGACCCCAGGTACCTGAACTCTTCCACCTTCTCCACCTCTTCTTCCTGTAACCGCACCCCTCCACTGCCCTCCCTCTCATTCACACACACATGTACTCTGTCTTACTCCTACTGACTTTCATTCTCCTTCTCTCCAGCGTATACTTCCACCTCTCCAGGCTCTTCTCCACCTGCTCCCTACTCTCACCACAAATCACAATATCATCCCCAAACATTATAATCCACAAAGACTCCTGTCTGACCTCGTCTGTCAACCTGTCCATCACCACTGCAAACAGGAAAGGGCTTAAAACCGATCCTTGATGCAGTCAAACCTCCACCTTAAACCAGTCTGTCGTTCCTACTGCACACTTCACTGCTGTCACACAGTCCTCATACATGTCCTGCACCACCCTCACATACTTCTCTGACACACCTGACTTCCTCATACAATACCACAACTCCTCTCTCTTCGTTTGTGCACATATGGGTGGGAAAAGTGTCCATATATATATATATATATATATATATATATATATATATATATATATATATATATATATATATATATATATACCGTATTTTTCGGGCTATAAGCCGCTACTTTTTTCCCACGTTTTGAACCCCGCGGCTTAAACAACGAAGCGGCTAATTTATGGATTTTTCGTAGGTTTTTCCCGGTTTCACAAACTTCAAGCCAAAAAACTAAGCGACATAACATTAGACCAATGACATTTCCGAACGGAAACAAAAAAACGCACCTCACCTGTGTTGGCATTGAGCTGCACGGCATTGGGAGAAAAAACTTCTACCGGTGGCGCACGACGATGACAGAAGATAAACTCCCCAGAGAAATACAGTGGTACCTTGACCTACGAGTTTAATTCGTTCCGTAGTCGAGCTCGTGTCTCAATTTGCTCGCACATCGAATCAGTTTTCCATATTGAAAATAGTTAAAATAGCATTAATCCGTTCCAACCCTCAAAATGACCCCGTTTTTATGTTTTATGTTATTAAATTGGAAAATACATTTCTAAATAACAAATCTTGGATAAAAACATAATAGAAAGAGTGTGTAAAGATATAATAAGGTTTTATTCAGTGTATTTTTCTTGGAGATGAAACGACTGTGTGTGTGTGTGTGTGTGTGTGTGTGTGTGTGTGTGGAGGGGGGGGTAGAGGCGATAAGCGGAGGCGGAGGGAAAACTCGTTTTTTACTATCACTCCTGTACACTACATATCCCTAAACTTTAAAATTTTTACTTTTTCTTCTTTGCTTATCTTAATTTTCGTCACAATCTTCGCTTTCTGGCTTCGCTTCGCCATCTAGCAGCAGCGTTTCGAGCTCGTACCTCAATTTTTTGCTCGCGTAACAAAGCAAAAAAATCGACCGAGTGACCGCTCGTACCTCGGAAAACTCGTACATTAATGCACTTGTAGGTCACGGTACCACTGTAGTTGTGAAAGGAAGGAGGAAGACAGTGAACAATGACTTTCTTGGTCGGCTACTGTTTAGATACAAGCCGTTGTAACGCGTTGAGTCTGGGTGAAGGGAGAGCTCGCTAACTCCAGTTACAACAGAAATCATATAAGCACAGACAGGTTTCCAAAACTCGTGCTTTTTTATTTTTCTTGGCAACAGCGTTACGGGTTAGTCAAAGAAACTTAGAAATGAGCATCAGAAAATAATAAGGACATATTCCTCGGTCTTGCACACATGCAATAATACCGGAGAATGCAGTGCCAGGCTATTCCCAAAATACAGCTATGCTCCTAATAGAAGCACAACATATTTCACCCGTTACACCGTGTGTAACGTGTCTTTCGTTAAAGCCTGTGTAAAGTACATTAGTGTAGACACTAGGCTTATAGACAGGTGCGGCTTATTTATGTTAAAAATAAAAATATTTGTCAAATTCAGTGGGTGCGCTTTATAGTCCGGAAATTAGGGTATATAAAAAAAAACAGCTTTACTGTTACAAATTGCAGACTCTGGTCTCCTTCTGTAAATGTCTCCTCCCAGAAAACTTTACCATATCAGCGATTACACGTCTTTATTAAGTCTCTATGCGTGAGCTGTTGCTATAGAAACACTAGACGTTTCTGATAGATGGTTCCGTGTGATTTGTACAGAGGCTGCTTTTCCATCTGACACGTCAACCACGAAGACGCTGCAATCACAAGCAGAATCAAGCAGGAGGGATGAACAAGCGGTAAGTGATACACACACTCACTCACTCACACACACACACACACACACACACACACACACACACACACAAACACATTAGTATTATGATTTCACTAATATACCATATAGAATAATACATGCGCACACACTATATATAAACCATACAGTATTCAACTCTCTCATGGATAATTTCCCAAAAGGCATGTCATTAAAAAAAAACCCACACCTTGTGTGTCCAAACATTTGGTCTTTACTGTTTATATATTATATATACAGTACAGACCAAAAGTTTGGACACACCTGCTCGTTCAAAGAGTTTTCTTTATTTTCATGACTATGAAAATTGTAGAGTCACACTGAAGGCATCAAAACTATGAATTAACACATGTGGAATTATATATGGAATTATATACATAACAAAAAAGTGAACTGAAAATATGTCATATTGTAGGTTCTTCAAAGTAGGCATCATCAGAATGCCAAGAGTGTGCAAAGCAGTAATCTAAGCAAAAGGTGGCTACTTTGAAGAACCTACAATATGACATATTTTCAGTTGTTTCACACTTTTTTGGTATGTATATAATTCCACGTGTTAATTCTATGTAATTCGTGTTAATTCAAATCTGCAGCAACTGTGTGATGCTATCATGTCAATATGGACTGGTACTAGTAAGGTGTACCCAATAAAGTGGCGGTGTGTATATATATATATATATATATATATATATATATATATATATATATATATATATATATATATATATAATATACACTCACCGGCCACTTTATTGGGTACACCTTACTAGTACCAGTTTGGACCCCCTTTTGCCTTCAGAACTGCCTTAATCCTTTGTGGCATAGATTCAACAAGGTACTGGAAACATTCCTCAGAGATTTTGGTCCATATTGACATGATAGCATCACACAGTTGCTGCAGATTTGTCGGCTGCACATCCATGATGCGAATCTCCCGTTCCACCACATCCCAAAGGTGCTCTATTGGATTGAGATCTAGTGACTGTGGAGGCCATTTCAGTACAGTGAACTCATTGTCATGTTCAAGAAACCAGTCTGAGATGATTCGCGCTTTATGACATGGCGCGTTATCCTGCTGGACCATGACCAATGATTGTACCAACATACCATATATAAGGCAAAAAGATTCACACACACACACCCACACACCACACTGAAGTGAGCAAAGGTCATGGACAAACTGCAACACAGCAGCGTTCCTCCCAAACCCTGATTCCACCATCAGATCTCTGGGTTTATGGATCTTCAGAAAAATCTGCTGAAGCTTTACAATGAAGCTCTGTGGTCCAAAAAGGCTCTGGTAACTGAGAGTTGCTAATTCATGAAAGTAGATATATAGAGATCCTCGCTAACTACTAAACATTTGTTTACTAGGACATCTTGCTAACTACTGGATCTAGCTTTGGAGTGCAGCTAGCTTTATATAGAACATCATGCTAACTACTGAATCTTCATTTTTTTAATATGTGAAAGTAGATATATAGAGCGAATAAACTGAGACAAGATTTGTATAAGACATTTGTAGTGACAATTGTTTGTTTACTATCTTGCTAACTACGGAATCTTGATTTGCTAAATAAGTGAGATTGAATTGATCTGGAACAAACATTTTCCTTGATAAATAGCTAATGCCTAATTTATTTCCTATATATATTTTCAGTTTTTATTTACCAATATATTGCTGACTAACAGATTTAGCTTTCTAGATTGAGTGTAGTTAGCTTTATATAGAACACCATGCTAACTACTGAACCTATACTTGCTAATTTGTTAAAGTAGCTATATAGAGATCCTCGCTAACTACTGAACATTTATTTACCAGGACATCTTGCTAACTAGTGAAAATAGCTTTTCAGATCGAGTGCAATAGCTTTCTGTAGAACATAATGCTAACAACAGAATCTCGATTTGCTAAATAATGAGATCGAACAAATGAATGAATGAGTTTATGATTTGAATATTTTTTGTTTGTTTGTTTTCATTTGCCAATATTTTGCTAACTTATGGATTTAGCTTTGGAGATTCAATGCAGCGATCGTTATTGAACATAATGCTAACTACTGAATCTTAATTTACTAAATAATGTGTTTGTGAGAAACAGGTGCATCGGGGGGACACGGTGTTCAGTATAACCTCTCAGATCACTGGTGGTCCAGCAGATACCACTTTACTCCCACAGGTACACCACACTAATTGATTTCACTGTGTGCCTTGTTGGGTTTTCTAGTGCAAGTTTATAACCAAAACCATTAAAACCTTTTTTTAAAAATTGCACACGAACAACAAGCACTGCCTCCAACAAGAACAACCACCAATCCCACTAACACCAACAATCACTCTCAGCAACAACAACCCCATTATTACCAATGTCAGCACCGCCAAAACCATCACTAACAACAACACCAGGATCATGAACAACAAAACCAGCACCAACAACAACACCAACATCACTAAAGACAATGCCAACATCACCAACACCACAATCACCACTGATGACAAAACCAGCACCGCCAACATCACCAATGACTAAACCAGCAGCACCACCACCACCACCACCACCATCACAATCACCAATAAAAAACAGAACCACCATCACCACCAACATCAATGCCAACATCACCACTAACACCATCTCCAACAAAGCCAGCATCACCGATGACAAATCCAACACCGTCACCAAATACAACACCACCGATTTCGCCACGACAAACACAATCAACAATAACAAACACACCACCAACAATTAAACCATTACCATCAACATCACCAATAACAACACCAGCACAAACACCCACAACATCAACATCATCAATGACAAAATCAGCACCACCACAAACAACACCATCAACAACATCACTAATGACAAAACCAGCACCAACACCAATACAAAGCCAGCACCATCAACAATAACAATACCATCATCACCAACAGCAAAACCAGTACCATAAACACCACCAGCATCACCAACATCACCAATGACAACACCAACACCACCATCACTGATGAAAAAATCACCCACAACATGTAAATCACTACATGCCCAATCATCAATAACAAACTTATCAATTACAGAGACAAAATACACAACAACAACAACAACAACAGTAAAACCACTACCATCAGCACCAATGGCAAAACCAGTACCATTAACACCAAAACTATAAACCTATTCAGCACTTAAAACCCCATCAACAATGACAATAAATCCACTATCAACAACAATAGCAACACAAACTAATACACCACCAGTATCAGCACCAACAACAAACACAACAAGAACAACAGCAAAACCACCACCGGCTATACCAGGTCCTGTGTTGGTATCTGGACATTTTCTCAGAGCAGGTCATGTGGTCCAGTGTGGTGACTGTGACTCTTTATGACACTCTTCACATGCTGAACACATGATACGGTCATTCACTCGGCTATAATCAGACGTCTGGAACAGAAGTCAGAGCGAGAAAAAGCGATGTTAGTATTTTAACACTTTCAGTTTCATTTTCACTCTTTTAGAAAGTCTCAGTGATGCTCTCGGACCTTTCTGAGCCCAGGCTGGACGCCATGACCCCAACGACCCCTGTGTCGCCGTCCACTGACGCTGAATATGACAAGCTCCTGGTGAGCATCAGGCTCGGTTTTATTTTTTCGATTGAATGTAAAGTGAGTGGAAGAACTTGACTGAACCACCATAAAGAAATTAGCCATGTGACACAATGTTAAAATATTATGACCTGATCATAAGATTTTTATGCACTTTCTGACCATCCTATTCCACATTTAGTCTCCATTTAAGTGATAAAAAGCTCCACTCTTCTGGGAAGATGTTCCACTAGACTTTGTAAAGAGATGTATTCAGCTGCGAAGGTGTTAGTAAAGTCAGGTACTTATGTAGATGAAGTGAGGAGGTTCCTGGTCAGTGTTCCAGTGTTTCCTTGTTCAAGTGAATGGAAAATTTCATGCTAAAACCATTCAAAGGCAAGATTATGACCATATACTTTTACTCCATTGTGATACTTTTGTCCATATAGTGTACATCAAGTTAATACAATTAAAGCAAATAAAAAAATAAGTATAAGTAAAGCTGCAAGTAGCAGAATTTTAGGAGCAAGTAGCCACTTCTTTGATACGTTGTTCAGATGAGAAGATGTGAGAAAAATTTGAAGTAGCTCTAATTAGAGTTTGAACGATTACCAAACTGTTCTGCGTTTGCGTAAGAGAACAGAACTCCCCCATACCAGCAGAGGGCAGTAGCCTGTATTTAGCATCCAAACAGGGAAACCAGAAGAGCTAGAGCTGTAAAAATATATAACAAAGCAGCGTTTACACCTGCCACGATCACTACGGATTTGTTTAGGGTTTTTTTCTCTGTCAAAATACGCCTACGTATTTTTTAGCATGTTATTGTAACTTTTGTCCAGTAGGAGGTACAAATTTAAAAAAAATGTTGCATAGCCTCAGAGCACGGTTCTACCAACATTGTTGCTAAAATCCAACCACGCTTCCTGTTTGGTTGCCTCACGTTAGATTTGTTGGCATTCTAGAAGTTTGAAGTATTTAAACTTTTTTGTATGCTGTATTCTGAAGGTGCAATCTGACAAATTTTGTAGGAGGAGCAGCAAGGAAAGTAATTCAAGATGGCGGGAAAATGTAGTTAGGAGTAAATTGATGTCGTAGGGTGCACAAAAATATAGGTGACAAAAAAATAAATAAATAAAGGTAGAATGACCATAGGGTTCCTATAGAGTACACGTTTGGTGCTTGGCCCCTAAAATCTTTTTTATTTATTTATTTCATTATTTTATTAACCTATGTTTCGCTATTTTGTTAGCTTTTTTATGAACGAACAAAAAAAAATGTTTGGTTTAAATAAGTATATTAAAATAATATTTGTAATGTGACTATATATTCATATAGTGACTATATAATTATAATTTGTAAGTAATATATTAAAATGATGGATTTTTGTTTTTAAATAATGATCTAAAATACAGTGGTTCTACTGTAAATAAATAACAAAATAAAATTATTACATTTTAACGTATATTCCTTTCTCCCCAGGATGTGGAGGCGGTGCCGTTGCCTGACGGACAGCTCTGCCTATTGGCTCTTCCATCCGAGTGCACACAGGGGGCGGGGCCATCGAACCCACCGTGTCTCAAACTGTTCTGTCGCTTCATCACCGAACGGAAAGTGAGTTACGGCTTGCGAAGCTGCTTTCGTTCGTTCTTGGATTTCCCGCTCATTTACATCTGCTTGTTTCTTCCAGGGCGTGGTTTCTGGCATTCTGCTCTTAGCAGCCAGTAAGATCTTCTTCGACCCGTATAAGTCCCTCCCCCTGGTGCAGGAGAACGGCTGCGAGGAGTATCTCTTCTCCTGTCCGGTGGACAATCTCTCATCCATCACCTTTTTCTCTGACATCTCAAACGTTCACTTCAGCAGGTCGACACAGAGGTGTGTAGCTTCTCAGGATCTTCAGGATCATGTCCGAGCGTGTTTAAAATGAAGGCATGGCAGGTTAAAGCGGGTTTTAAGACCTCGCATGGGGGAAAAAACGTGTACAAGCTAATTAGCTAGCATATTTCTGCTTGTTAATGATTAGCATTCAAATGAGCAATGCACTACTTTCTCCGCAGTGACTTTGGATATGGGTGTTTTTTGTTTTTGTTTTTTTTTTGCGTAGTCAGGAAATGATTTTCACATACAATAGTTAACACAAGAGTGGTGCGGAAAACAAAAAACAGCTAGCTCTCCAGGCAAAAGCAACTCGTTAATGAGAGAGAGATCAGAGTAGTTGATCCTGACAGGGAGGCTACAGTACCTCGAAAAGAACCACTCGATACAACTCAAGTGCGATCGATATGGGTTTTTTTTGGCCGATATTTGAAGCCCTTAATCTGCCTGATCGGGTCGATCAGTCGGTCAAACTCTAGTTACAACAATGTAGAGCAAAAAAGCATCCACAATTCTTAAAAAACCTTGAGGTTCGTGACCTACAACATTGACGTGACCGAATCCTGTCAGCCAAGAACAGGAATCGGAGGTTTCACTGAGCATACACTGGAAAAATGGACGCTTGAGGATAAAAATACCAAGCAGCAAATATTCTACAGTCACAAGTCACTCAGATTGCAATATAATATTTCCTTCATCTAAATCTTTAATGGGAATGTTTACTGAAGCTCTTGGATGTCATGTAAAGCGAGGAGAAGGAGGATCCTAATAGAAGCTCGTCACTTAGGCCCCGATAACATCCTAAAGGTTGCACTTATGCTCCTCTTGCGCCAAAAAAACAACCCCTCATGGCTAATGTCTTTGACTTTGGAGGCAATCAGGAGTTCTACCCTCTGGACCTGGGAGCTTGGATAACCGAAATCTTCTCAGGTTCTCAGGTTTAGGGTCCACTATGCTCTGAAATGAGCACTGGAATAATGGGATCCGTCAAAGGGTTCTGGGGTTCCGCAATGGAATCCAAGGGGTATTTCAAGGCAAAGTGATTATGGAAACAGGTGCGGATAATAGGACACAAAGGGATGAACCCCAGAATATCATCAAAAGTTTCAGAGAATCTAAAGAAATCTCAAGGTAGATAGCCGTGATCTTAAAACAGTTATGGTTCTGTAATGGGAATCACTGCATGGGCTCATCAACACCATCAGAAATCATTGTCTGTGAACACAGTTTTCAAGAGTCAAGAAGACTCTTAGTGCAGACAGACAGCACAAGACTGTGGGACAGATACACAAAACACAGAATACAAAATAGCGCCAACCAGTGAACCTACTGTATACGGTGATTATACAGTAATGTGCAAAAGAGGACTATACACAAGGGTGTATTTTTAAATATAAACACAATGTAGTGCAAAAATACAGGTCAGGTCAAATACAGGTCATAAAGTAATCCACAAATACAGGTTAAATCTCAACCATGCAAAGAAGAAAGCGTGTGTGAACATGATCTGAAAACTTCGCCATCCTCTCTGAGCCGAAGCTCATTTAAAATACTGAGGCAAAGTGGAAAACTGTTGTGTGGTCAAACGAATGAAAATGAAAAAATTCTTTTATTTTTATATTTCTTTTTGGAAATCATGGACACCACGTCCTCCGGACTAAAGAGGAGAGGGATCATCCGGCTTGTTATTAGCGATCAGTTCAAAAAGCAGGGTCTCTGATGGTACGGGAGAGCATTAGTGCATGTGGAATGGGCAGCTTGCACAAGTGGAAAAGCTTAATCAGTGCTGAACGGTATATATAGGTTTTAGAGATCCAGGTGATGAACTGGTCTTCATGCAGTCTAGACGTTTCGCCATTTGAAAACATTTGGCGCATCATGAAACGAAAAATACAACAAAGGACACCCAGAACTGTTGATTAGCTAGAATCCTGTATCAGACACATATGGAGCAACATTCCTCTCGCTAAACTTTAGCAACTGGTCTCCTCAGTTTCCAGATGTTTATGGACAGAAGACGAGATGTTACACAGTGGTAAATGTGGCCCTGTCCCAACTTATTTTGAGACGTGTTGCAGCCAACAAATTTAAAATGACCTTATTTTTGTTCTTAAAATCATATTTATTTTCAGAGATTTGCAAATCATTGCATTCTGTTTTTAGTTAAATTTTACACGCCGTCCCAAAATTTTTTGGATTCGGGCTTGTATATAGATGTAATGATCTAGAGATCTAATCAAATGGAATTAAATTAAAGGTTCTGTATCGTCACAGGTGGAAACGTCGTCAAAACGATAAAAAGGTAAAAAAAAATCAGATCGGATGTGTCACCGCGTCCACGCCGGTTTCTACCGTGACACGTGACATGCAGTTGGAAGCGGAGGCAGGTGGAGCGTTGGAGGATGAGGCCGAGGAGAGCAGAGACATGGCGGAGGTCGAGCGACAGCTGGAGCAGCTTGTGCTCGAGCTCAACACCGGGCAACAGCTGCGTTCAGAAAAGCAGCTCTCGGGTAAATGACGTGCGAGCTAGCGTGTGAATATTTATACATGCTGTAACTCCTGGACTTACTTTCTAACCTTTTCAGCAGGACACAGCACCAGGACCAGCTGTATGATGTTCGTGAGGATGCGTCAGAAGCAGCTGCTGAAGAAGAAGGTTTTCGGGAAGCTGGAGCTCGGAAAATCCAGAACGGTTTTGTGCAGAGACGCCTGGTTCATTCTGCAACAAGAGAGGTGACTAAACATGTGGAGGAAGATGAGCAGGAGATAAAGCTAGAAAATGGGTAGAACAGCAATATTGAGCAAATGCTAAATATACACTATATGGGCAAAAGTTTCTGGACACCTGACCGTAAGATTTTGTGCTATTCTACATTTAGTCTCCATTGGCTCTTCTAATAACCTCCACTCTTCTGTGAAGATGTTCCACTAGATTTTGTGGAGATTCATTCAGCTACAAGGGATTTTGTAAAGCCAGGTTCTGATGTAGGTGAGGTGAGGAGGATTGGGGTGCAGTCAGCATGAAAAATTCATCCCAAAGTTGTTCAATAGAGCTGGATAGCAGGAGATCTTCCACTCCAACCCATGTAAAGCAGATCTTCAGGGAGCAGGCTTTGTGCACAGGGGTATTGCAATGCTGGAACAGGTTTGGGAACAGTTTAAGGAAGAAGCACTCATGTTTGGAAAAGTCGGGTGTCCCAATACTTTTGGCAGTACAGTGTATTATCCCGTGGTACTCAGTAGAGTTTTTAGGATTTAGAACGAAGACTGCGATTTATTTCCCTCAAATTTAAAAGAGTGAATTTCGGTCTTCATTAGCTAAACTTGCTGTACACTTCTGGTTTTTGGGAACAGTTCAGACGAGCTCTACTCCTACCTGAGCCAGCACTGGCCCGACCTGTGCATCCTGGAAGGAGGAGAAGAGGAAGAGGAGGCAGAGTGGGATGAAGACGACTTTGTGATTCTCAGCGAAGAGGAAGGAGGGGAATCGCACCGAGACGGTCATACTGCAGATGAGTGGGAGGTGTGTGTGTGTATGTGTGTGTGTGTGTGTGTGAAAGAAGGTGCTACATGCTTTGTTATAAGCTGAAGCGGAGCTTTTAGGTGACCCTTTCACCTTGAATGGTTCACGCAGTGTTTATAGGTACACAGTGTTCAGTGTGTGTATATATATTAGGGCTGAAACGATTCCTTGAATAACTTTAATAATTTAATGCAACAAATCATCGAGGCAAATTATTCGTTTGTTTAGTTCATTTAACTCCACACGGAGCCCTGTGTTTCTCCACGGACCATTATTAATGACGTACCACCTGCTAAACTCTGGAGCACTCTAAACAGGTAAACACTAAAGACGCTGCAGAATCGCATGGAATCAAACTAAGCCTCCGATCCCTCCGATCCTCTGTCCAACAATCAGCTCTGGGGGAGACGGAACAAGACAGAAGAAGCAGGGGAGCATCAACTTCAGGCCGGCTACATGGTTACCGGTGGATGTGCCAGAAATGTTGGATGTTTACGGAAAAACTTGATTACTAAAATAATCGATAGCAACAGACCTAATATATATATAATATATATATATACACCACGTTTTAAATGGCACAGCGGTAAAAGTTCTCCAGTATCCAGTAGCACAGACAGGAATATCCACAATGACCTCCTTTGTCTTCTTGCGGTTGAATTCCAGGTTATTGTCCTCCTCATCATTACCTCTGATCAGGAACACCACCGTGGTGTAATCTGCAATCTTAACGATGCTGTTTGAGGCATAGGCAGGTACACAGTCATGGGTGAAAAGGGAGTATAGAAGAGGGGAAAATACACATCCCTGAGGAACCCCGGTGCTGAGAGTAAGACTGGACGAGGTGATCTTGTTCAGTCAGACAGACTGTGGTCTGTTCGATAGGAAATCCAGGGTCCAGTTGCAGAGATGTTTGCTGAGGTGTCCAGGTGAGTCAGGGCAGAATGAAGTACAGTGGAAATGGTGTCCTCATTTGACTTATTCAGGCGATAGGCAAATTGGTATGGGTCCAGATTTAGTGGCAGACAGGCTTTAAAAATGGGTAAGGACCAGTCTTTTGAAGCACTTTGCAATGACAGGGGGTGAGTGTGACAGGAAGAAGGTCACCAAGTACTGTTGCAGCGGAGTGCTTTAGCACTGGAGTACTGGAGGTACAGAAGTGTAAAATTCAGGACTTCTAGGCTAAAGAACTCTTTCTTTCCAATCATGGTCTACCACGTCTATTTTGAACACTGATGGTGGACTTTCTCACACACATTGGTGGATATTATTGTTATATATTGTTTATTTTTTGAGGCATTCACTGTGGACAGCAAAGGAAGAATCTCATTGTACAGGGGAAACGTTTCTTTACTGTGCATTTATTCATCAATTGAGGGTTAAGGGCTTCGCTCATTGGCAGCTTGGTTGTGCTGGGATTTGAACCCACGACCTTCCGAACCTGGCACCGTGTTCTGTGCTCGGGTGGGATTTGTGATTTTTGACTTGGCAAGGGTTGATATATATATCAGAGCATCGATTGAAAGAATCTTCTTATTAATAGAGAAATGAATAATACATAAATAAAAACATACATAGTGCATGCATACATGTGTAATATTATTATAATTGAGTATTGAATTATAACGTAATCATTTTAATTTAATAAATTATTTTAATTACGATTGGACAACAAAAAAAATCAAACAAATTCAGATTTTTTTAAATATATATTTTTTATATATTTTTATTTATTTAATTAATTATTTTTTGTTATTGGGTTTTTTTTTTTTTTTTTTTCGTTTTTTTTTTTTTTTTTTTGTAAAACCAAACCAAATTGCACAAATGCAAATGAGCCAAAGCATCAGTTTCTGCATCAGATTCAGACTCCGGTGTGAACTAGACATCAGGAACTATTTTATTTCACTTGCACACATTCTTAACTAAAATGATTTAAAAACAACAAAAGAAAAAGTTAAAATATGAAGAGATGGAAAACCTTTAATTACATTCGATATGAAGGTATAGAGGAACATTCAAATTATGTATAAATGTATATTTCAGCTGTGTGTGTGTGTGTGTGTGTGTGTGTGTGTGTGTGTGTGTGTGTGTGTGTGTGTGTAGATGGTGTGTGTAGAGGAAAGCAGGATGAAGGAGTCCCTGCCTATAGACAAAGAGCCTGATGGACTGAGTGACATTGTGAAGCAGAGTCTCATTCTGAATGCACAACACGTCAAAGAGGTCAGAACACACACACACACACACACACACACACACACACACATATACAGTATACTGCTAATTCACTCACATTGCTCCCACACTGTTGTACTCACTATTGTAAGTGACTAGCTATAATATAAAGAGATGTGGTTGTCGTCGTGTCCTCAGCTGTCGGCCGAGCTTCCTCCTCGCACCGTGGGTTATTCATGGAGATTAGCCTACAGCATGAGCAAACACGGTGCCAGTCTCAAAACACTCTACAGGAAGCTGAGCGTCTCGGATTCGCCCGTCTTGCTTCTCATCCGAGACGGCACCGGACAGGTCAGACACTTACGTCTGGAGCTCAAAGTCTCAATTTGTGCTTTTATTCTAATAAATATACTTAATGGACAAAAGTTTGTGGACAACTGACCATAAAACCCATTCCACATTAGGTCCTGATTTTCTGGAAGCTCCACTCTTCCTAGCAGATGTTCTTCTAGATTTATTGGAGATTTGTGGAGAGTATTTCAGTCACAATGGTGTTAGTAAAGTCAGTTACTGATGTAGGTGAGGGGAGGAGGCTTCATTTTCAATAGGGTTTAGAGCTCTATAGAAGAGGATCTTCCACTCCATGGAAAGCATATCTTCATGAAACTGGGGGCATTGTCATCCTGGAACAGGTTTAGGTCTCTTAGTTTTAATCCAAATATATCCTATATAATTTTGTTGTCCAACTTTGTGGTAACAGTTTGGAGAAGAAGCACATCTGGGTGGAAAAGTCAGGTGTCCCAATACTTTTGTCCTTATTGTGTTCACATTAATTATGTTTTTCTCTCACACTCAGGTGTTTGGTGGTTTCCTCTCTCACCCTTTGCACCCGAGTGACAAGTTTTATGGTACTGGAGAGACCTTCCTCTTCCTTCTACACCCTCGATTTAAGGTAAAGTTTGTGTGTGTGTGTGTGTGTGTGTGTGTGTGTGTGTGTGTGTGTGTGTGTGTGTGTGTGTGTGTGTGTGTGTGTGTGTGTGTGTGTGTGTGTGTGTGTGTGAATATATATATATATATATATATATATATATATATATATATATATTTCACAGTTCGGTTCATTATTATTATTAACATTTGTAATCAACATTTGAAGAGTTTACATTTTTTTAAATCATTTTAAATAAAATGCCTGCTGTTTAAGTAATTTATAAAATTATATTCCACAATATTTTATACAAATAAAATACATCAGAATACATCAAATTAATGCAAAACACTGTTTTTCTTATTTTTAAATGAAATAGTTTACATTACTAATCCCCATTTAACCAAGAAGTCACAGCTCTACCTCTGCCATGTTAATCTGTACTCCGTGTGGCTTTCAGGACACGCCTCGGTCTCCGTATTGTTGTGATGCGTCATATTCACGTACTAAAAATTGTATATAAATACATCGTTTTTGACATTTTTGACGGCAAAAAACGATGTATTTATATATCATTTTTAGTAGATGCGCTTTATTATTATTACTTAGAAAGTGACCTGTAATTTGTGAGCAGGATTTTATACGTAGATCGATTTTTCCTCGATTTTACACGATGCACATTTTTTTAAATCGATGCATCACATCATTAACCTTCGTATTGACGTGAATCAGTGAATCTTACCATCTCTAATGTATGTTAGGGATTATTGTGGTCTCTGAGCTCTTATCTCTATTATGTCTCTCTCTCTCTCTCTTTCCATCTCTCAGTGCTTCCACTGGACAGGTGAAAACTCCTTTTTCATTAAAGGTGACCTTGACTCCTTTGCCATCGGTGGTGGAAGGTACGAGCGCTTTGTAATCAGATATTTACAGACATCGTGGTTGTTATTAAACATTCTCACCACAGCGTTCTTTAATTCTCAAATCTGATTGGTCAGTTTTCTGAACAGCAGTTCGAATCGCAGGTTTATATAAATGCCCTGGTTCTAATATGTAATAGATTTAATTGTGAAAGCTCATTTAGGGAGGAAGCTAGAGGTCGGATTTTACGGATTCCGATACCGAGGTTGGATCGTATTTGCCGATAAACGATTAATCAACCGATAGTTTTTTCTTTCTTTTTTTTTTTTATTTTTTTTTTTATGGACACTGAATTAAAAATATTATTTTTTTAAATAAAATATTACTGAACTTTATTCCGAAAAAAAATAAAAGAGTAATTTCAATGCCTGGACTTTCTGAAGACATTTAAAGATGGCCGTTTTTAAGCAGGACTGTTTGGATTTATGTGCAATGGTAATGCTTTCAAGTAAGATTTAATTTGTAACATTAACTAAAGTTGATGAGTGCTTTTGAAGGATTTTTTTTCCTTTTTATTAAGCTTAATTAATTTTCAATTTTATCCGATAACCAGTTATGGTTACACAGCTATGAACTAAAGTGAAAGCAGTTGTAATGCCAGTGATTCGCCTCTAGAGGCCACTGTTGTACTGTATAATGACAGCAGACCTTCTCAGCCCCTTGATGCAAACATCAATGACCACTTTAACTTGTCCAAGCTGGGAAGTGACCATGGTGAGGGTGATAATCCACCGCTAGACGTGAGGCCTGTCATCATTATTAATGATCTCCGCTTCACCTCCACATCGCCGTGTAGTGCGCAGAAACGTATTTGATGTAAACTAGATTTTTTTTTTTTCCCTTCATCTGCAGTGGACACTTCGGCCTGTGGTTGGACGAGTCTCTGTATGTGGGCCGGAGCAGCCCGTGTTACACCTTCAACAACTGCAGCCTGTCTGAGAAGAGCGACTTCCGGGTGCTCGAGTTCGAAGCCTGGACCTTCTGGTGATCTCGGTGTTCCTCGGCTCCGAGTTCCCAAAGGGCTGTTTGGTAGCGAACGAGGATTAGAGTGAAGACTGTCTCTGAGATCTGTTGGAATTTGTGAAGCAATATTGGATTAATTTTTTTTGTATTGAGGATATCGTGTGCAATGCTTCTCCCATTAGCCCACACACACACACACACACACACACACACACACACACACATTTTACCTTCTTGGATTTCCAACCCATTTGACCTCGATGTCAGGAGAGGTCATGGCTGTAGATAGGAAATGAACATCCGCCTGCTTTTTCTTCTTGACTGAACATCTAATATATATGGAACAATTGTAGAATTTTTGGGTTGACTGAATCAGAGCGATGGAGCTCCATCACCCAAAAACATCTCTCACAATCATCACTCAGCTCCATCTACGAACGTTGAAAAAAGTCCCCATAAAAATCGCTTCTTAGTTGCGAATCAGAGTTGTATGTTCATGTGTTTCCTTCTGGAACAGGAACTGTTACATTGATCTACACACTAGGCAATAGTGTTCGAGATAAACCACACCCCCTTTCAAACGATCTCACCGATCAGCTGTTTATGGACCAAAGTATGTGAACACATGACCATTAGATTAGTGTGTGCTCCTTTTTCAACATCTCATTCTTCACCTAGTCTCCATTTGCTCTTATAATGAGCTCCACTCTTCTGGGAAGATGTTCCACTAGATTGTAGAGATTTTGTGGAGATTCATTTAGACACAAGGGTGTTAGTAAAGTCAGGTACTGATGTAGGAGGGGAAAAAAGGTTCTGGGGTGCTGTCAGCATTCACAATTATCTCAATAGGGTTTAGAGCTCTATAGCAGGAGCTCTTCAACTCCAACCCAGACCTTTATTGATCTGCGCCCAGGAGCATTGTCATGCTAGAACAGGTTCAAGTGACCAGAACATGTCATGCTACCAAACGCATCTAAAGATGTAAATACAACTGTGTGTGTGTGTGTAGCTTTGTGGTAAAAGTTTGGGAAAGAACCACATATGGCTGGAAAAGTCATGTGTCCTAATACTATTGCCCGAGTGAAAAGTACCAAAGGCGATTTTCCGTTCTGATTCGTCTCTGTTCTCGGACACCGTGACGACGGGAGGAATTTGACCGAGCTGCCTTGTGAAAGGGAAGACTGAAGCCTCTGTAAGCACTTACACAGTCTTTAATGATGCACTGATGCTTATACCAATAGGAATAAAGCAAATGATATGTAGGTTTGAATATAATAACCAATTTATAGATCAGTTATACTTTAGAGAAAAAAAACGATCCGCCTTTCCTTCCCAAAAACAAACAAAAACAAAATGTTTGGATTGCAACCAATCGGTGACCATATTACTTCCAAATTTTGAGTGTGATAATAGTATGACACAAAGCATTATTACATCACAACTAGTGTACAGGAGTTTCACTAACTGGCACTAACAGAACGGGAAGTGTACGACTTCTAAAAAAAAATCACTGTAACTAATATATATATATATATATATATATATATATATATATATATATATATATATATATATATATACACACCCATATGGGGTGGTATCACAAATTTTTAAAACTTGCTCTGTTTACAAGAAAATACTTCATTTATCTACGTTTCCACACTTTCACCTTCAAAAATAGTCCCCTTGCACAGCAATACAGCGCTCCAGGAATGCGTCCTGGAAGTCTTCTTTTTAAAGCGATTTCCGAGCTGGATCTTCATCTTTGCTAAGAGGGCGAAGTCCGCAAGAGCCGAATCCGTGGAGTAGTTTGGGTGCTGAAGTGAGATAAACTCATGTTTCTGCTCCCTGTGACTGTGCGTGCAGCCTTGTGCTGCCATCTGCTGGTGTGTTACAAAACTTGTCTCGAAACCTTTCGATACCACCTCATGTAAAACGATCAATAAATGTGAATCTTCAAAATTGATTGTGGTGTTTTCAATTCAATGTTTTTTTTGGATGAACATTCTCTTCAATCTGCTTTACACAAACTAATAGATCAGGAATATAAAGTCGACCATCAGAAACGCATCCTACTTATCTAATAAGTGAGCTAGTGGTGACTGTGGTGAAGGAAAAGCTTCCTGTGATGGGATGTGGAAGAAACCTTGAGAGGAACCAGACTCAAAAAAGGAACCTCAACACCAAATGTCCATTTATTACAGTTCTAACATTGTTAAGGTTTTAGAGCTGTTCATTGACAGAGACTTGAGTGTAAAACCTTTCATGGTGACTGGAGTCCTAAACCATTCTCTCAGTTGCTTTGGAGCATTTCTTGAATCGTCTTTAATATTTACTCTTCTTCTTTCGGCTGCTCTCATTCTTCTCTACATCTGCCACTTTCAAACCAACTACCTGCATGTCTTCCCTCACCACATCCATAAACCTCCTCCTTGGTCTTCCTCTTTTCCTCCTTCCTGGTGTCTCCATCCTCAGCATTCTCCTACTGATATACCCCATGTCCCTCCTCTGCACATGTCCAAACCATCTCAATCTCACCTCCCTCACCTTGTCTCCAAAACGTCCTACATGTGCTGTTTCTCTAATAAACTACTCAAGTCAAGTCAAGTTTATTTCTATTGTGCTTTCACAACAGACATTGTCTCAAAGCAGCTTCACAGAATTTAACAGTGAAGGTGAATGGTGTGTATTTATCCCTGATGAGCAGCCATGGTGACTGTGGTGAAGGAAAAACTCCCTTAGATGTTATGAGGAAGAAACATTGAGAGGAACCAGACTCAAAAGGGAAAAACATCCTCATTTGGGTGACATCAAGAGTTTGATCATAAATCTTTAAACAATACAGAACACTGGAGAGTGAGAACTAACATGAGCACTGGAGTGTAAGATTATAAGTAATGTCCTTTCTACAGTCTTTTACAGTCATTTGTGGTTATAAAACCAGGAGCTACTGAGCAACTCATAAAATAACTCAACATCTGCGATCATCACAGATCCAACACCAGCTTCTCCATGCCAGAGCCTTTAAACACTCCAGGAGGTCCAATGTCAAAACTCCACATTAAGTGGGATCCAATTGTCTTTAGATGGTTCAGGATGTTTGTGGGCATCTACTTATTTAAAGGTCTGTAATCTTTATAAAGTGCGACGTGACTGGGGCTGGAGCAACCTCAGAAAGCCTCAGGATGGGGAGAGAAAGAGAAGCAGTGGAGAGGAATTAGCGTAGCTGCTGCTCATGATATTAAAAGCAAAAGTTGATAATGTGCATGTGATCAGATGTTCTGGAGCACAAGGTTATGATGTGACGTGTGTTATGTGTAGAACTCGCTAGAAGTGAGGAAAACTCTATGCAGAGTTAACCCACAAAAGTCTGCTGGACCAGACAACATTCCTAGCAGAGTGCTCAGGGAATGTGCAGAACAGCTAGCGGATGTCTTCACCGACATCCTTAACATCTCCCTGAGCAGCAACGTTGTTCCTACGTGCCGCAAGACGACGATCGACAGTTTTCTGCCTCAATGTCTATTGTCCTGTCGCACTGACACCCATCATGATGAAGATGCTTCGAGAGGCTGGTCATGAGGCACATCAAAACCCAGCTACCACCCTCACTGGACCCCATGAGATTTGCGTATCATCCAAACCGCTCCACGGATGATGTCAACAACCTCGTCTCTGAACGTTGACAAAACTAAAGAGATGGTTGTTAACTTCAGGAGAGCACAGACTGGCCATTCTCCACTGATCATCGATGGATCCTAAGTGGAGATCGTCAAGAGCACCAAATTCCTTGGTGTTTATCTGGCAGAGAACTTTACTTGGTAAAGCTCAACACCAGCTCCATCACAAAGAAAGCCCAGCAGCGTCTCTACTTCCTGAAAAAAGCCTGAGGAAAGCCCATCTCCCTCCCACACATCCTGACTATGTTCTACAGAGGGACCATCGAGAGCATCCTGAGCAGCTGCATCACTGCCTGATTAAGGGGAACTCCACCGTCTCGGATCGCAAGACCCCACAGAGGATAGTGAGGACAGCTGAGAAAATCATTAGTCTCTCTTCCCTCCATCACTGACATTTATACCACAAGCTGCATCCGCAAAGCCAGCAGCATTGTGGACAACTGCACACACCCGTCACACACATACTTCACTCTTCTACCATTGGGAAAGCGATGCGCCCAAGCCCTCAGGCTCCTCAACACACAGAACTAAACTGTGTTACTGATCTGCACAACCTGAACTTAAACACACACTCATACTCACTTCACACTTCCATGTCTTCATCACCACCACATTGTATTCTTAGTACACAAATGTTTACTGTATAACAAACAGTAGGTTTACTGGCAGCGCTTTTTTGTGTCTTGTGTATTTGTCCTACACTGTTGTGTTGTCTTGTGCACTGTTGTCTTGCACTGGTTGCACTTTATGTGGCGAGGACACTTACTAGTCCTCAGCTCTGTGTTTTCTGTTATGTAGCTTTATGTTGTTTAATGTAGCAGCAGGATCCTGGAGGAACGTTGTCTCATTTCACTGTGTGTATATATGGTTGAAATGACAATAAAAGCTTTTGACTTTGCATTTCTCTAAACAATTTGTACAAACAGCATCACACATTGGATTACTTGCAAAACCCAGTACTTCTAAGTTCATCTCTCAAAAGTAAGTATTTGTGTCAATGAACATCTGATTGCCACCAGACTGGCCAGTCCTTTTTTCATTGTTCACAAACAAGATCAAAATGTTTGGTCGTGTTGTCAGTGTGACGGCGCACAGTTTCAGTATTTCCTGATGTAAATTACTGGTTGGGTTACAATGATTGAATTGCACAAGGATGAATTTCTTCTGTAGGACATCTATGAATTTCAGCAGCACAAATCTACACATTACTGTATGCACTGTATATTGATTGTAAGAGATCAGACAGGATTCGCACTTGTACCGTACTATTGTTTGTTCATTTCCTGGTTGTTCATCCAGTTTCAGAAATCATAATTCTATTTTGCTGTCCAATTGAAGGTTCACGAGTTTCACCTTTGACCGGTTTTAAAGAACCAGTTGATTATTGGTTGATTTGAAGCAGTTCCCTCTCCTCGTGACATTCAAGATTCATCTGCACAATTCATCACTTCAACACAATCACAATAAGAAGTTGAATCTTGAGATGATGACAACTGGTTTAACCTTTTTTTTTTTTTTTTTTGCATTCACTGTTGGAGAGATGTTTTGGGGGTTGAGACGATTCAGGTGAGAATTGATAATGTAAGAAACTCACACACTTGTCCACAATCGGTTAAATGATCAACAAGTGACCACATGATGTGGAAGTAGTTTTGAGAATTTAATTTCTGATCTGAGAAACGATCCAAAGCAACTGAGGAAAAAAAAAAGTCCACCTTCTATAGTTACCTCATGGATTTTAAGGCTGTTCATGTGAAACCAATCAAATCAAATAAATAAATAAATTAAGGACATTAAACAAAAATAATATGTAGAAAAGCAGTTTATTTTCAGGCACTCTATAACAAATACATTCATACAGGGAGAGAAATCCTACAGTGGACTCGAATGATGAACAGGGTCACATGATCGTGTCAAAAAGTCTGTTTGTGTTTACACTGGTGTGAACTAATGAATTTTTTCTACTTTACAAAAGTTTAGTGTAAATTTTCTCCTCAAACCACATCTGGTGTTTAAAGAAACCACTCGGATTGTGTTAGAACCAAGCAGGACTTCTGTCAGCTGTAAATAAATGATGGCAGCCATCTTGGAATAAATGCCATCGATCTATAAACAACTGTGCCCTCAGAGAATATGAACAAAAGTGTCGGAACACCTGACTTTTTCAGCCATTAGTACAAAGCTCCATAAAGATCAGCTTTACATGTGTGTGAAGTAAAGCTACAGCGCTCTAAACCATATTAAAGACCTCACCTCAGGTGAGATACCTCACCTCACCTACATCAGTACCTGACTTTACTAACACCCTTGTGGATGAATGAATCTTCACAAATCTCCACAAAATCTAGTAGATCATCTAAAAAAAGTGGAGGGAATTATGAGAGGAAATGGAGATTTAATGTGGGATGAGATGTTCAGAAATAAGAACATCTTGATGATCAAGTGTCCAAAAACTCTTGTCTATATAGTGTTTAAAAATATATACACATACACACAGCATAGTGTTTTTGGCTTAAATTTACCTCAGATGGGAAAAAAAAGGATATAATATTTGGAAAATCTTCATTAGTTTGATGTTTTCAGGACGAGTAAATTCTTTCCATCCAAAATCTCAGGGTTTCATTTGGACCAAAAATAAGGAGTGGCTTCAAATCCCAGATCTGAGGGAAACGAAGTTAATACTGATCATGAGAACAAGACAAGACAACACACTGACACTCGAGCGGTTATAAAAGAGTGAATGTGTGTGTGTGTGTGTATTATTCTGGACTGGAACAATGACATCAGGCTTGATCCCGCCACAGTGGGCTTTCAGAACAGGCCGTCACAAACTGCTCCATCCGAACACGACAACACACACACGTGTGTGTGTGTGTGTGTGTGTGTGTGTGTGTGTGTGTGTGTGTGTGTGTGTGTGTGTGTGTGTGTGTGTGTGTGGAGGGGCATTCTGGGAAAATCTGTCAAACATCCAAGCCAAATAGGTAAAACAAAAAAACCCTTGTATTGTATTTGAATCTGTTGTATGCTTCAAGCTATAAATACACTCAGGCAGAAATGGCTTCAGTTTGGAACCGAGTGTAAAGATCTCTCCAACGCTGCACTAAAAAGAGTCTAACAATTAATTTCTTTTATATTTTGCTGCCAAAAAACGGATTTTCCCCACTGTACGTTCCACCAATAGTGACTTCGGGATTGTAAGAAATCTTTCCAATTGGTTTTCACTGCAACGACGATCATCTAAAAACCTCACCAATAGGAGGAGATCTCGTGGGACGGCTACGAACCCGGTAGCGGAGACGAGGAAACGTCAATGAAACATTAACGGAATGAAGAAATACGGTCCTCGTGCTTCCTGCAAGATCCGATTTCGTTGGCGTCCTCATAAATCAAAATACTTTTTTTGATTGTTTTTCTGCTTTACTTTTTTATTTTTTTTTCTGCGTTTTTTAAGTTGTAGTGTAAAATTGAGGAAAGTCGTGTGACAAAAAAACCTTTCCCCAACATCGCAGCATTTGTTCGACGAACTAGAAAAGAAATTTACGGCTTCCAAAACATCGCAGGTTCGCGGGAAACGTTTGAAAATGGCGACGAGGACGACGGACAACGTTTCTCCTTAAAAAAAAAAATTATAAATATTTTCAATACACTTGGACAAACGTTTGTGGACACCTGACCATTAAATTGTGCTTCTTTTTGAGCATCCAATTCCACATCGAGTCTCCATTTGCTGTTATAATAAACTTCCACTGTTCTAGGAAGATGTTCCACTAAATTTTGGAGATTTGTGGAGATTCATTCAACCACAATGGTGTTTTCCAGCCAACTGTACAGGACATCTACAGAAATATTTCCTTCGATTGAACTTGGAGACCCAAACCTGTTCCAGCACAAAGCCAGCTCCATGAAGATCTGCTTTACATGGGTTGTAGTAGAAGATCTCCAGCTACAGAGCTCAAACTCTATTGAACACCTTTGGGATGAATGTGAACTCTGCACTCCAGGAACTTCCTCACCTTACCTACATCAGTACCTGGCTTTACTAACACCAATGTGGCTGAAAGTATCTCCACACAATCTAGAGGAACATCTTCCCAGAAGAGAGCAGGTGTCCACAAACTTTTGTGTATAAATATGGAACTTTGTGTCTGGTTGAGGAACATGTGAAGAGATTTCCAGGATGCCACTTAGATGCCACCATTTAGAGATAAAAAATTAAATAGGGAGGAAAAAGAGGTAAATATAAAATGCCTCTTTTCTGCCTTGGAGATGAAAGGGAAAAAAAAAAAGAAAAAACATCTCATTTGATCAGTAAAGTTTCAGAAACATCATCAGGTCACAAAAAAAAAAAGTGTTATCGTATTCACTGTACTCGAATGTGTGTAGAAAAATCTGCAGTCACAACTTTGCTACATCCCCAGCAGAGAAATTCCCAGAATTCAATTCAGCACAAGGTCCAGGAGAGAAGACCCTATTCACACACGTGTGTGAGAGATGATGGACGGTGTGTGTGTGTGTGTCTGTTTACGATGACTGGAGGTAAACTTTAGCCTTGTCCAGTCCCTCCTGGAGGAAGCGGACGTACAGGGAGGTGGACGGGTCCTCGAAACCGGTCGAGAAGCTGAACCCGGATTCATCCTCTGGCTTCATGGAGGTCTGGTCCAGGAAGTTGTTAGCGTTGATGTGGTGGACCTGAGAAGAAATAGAAAACTGAGATGAAGCGATCATATCTAGAAAAGAGATACCGTGTATGAGCAAAAGTATTAAAAAAAAAAAGTGATTGTATTGGATGTGGTGAACTTTTACTTCAACCTCTTCCAGCATGAACATGCCCATGTGCACAAAGCCAGCTCCATGAAGATCTGCTTTTTATGGGTTGGAGTGGAAGATCTCCTGCTATAGAGCACTAAACCTTACATAATTTGGGATGAATTGTGACTAAAAGGATCTCCACAAAATCTAGAGGAACATCTTCCTAGAAGAGTGGAGGTTTTTATAACAGGAACTGGGGACCAAATGTGGAATGAGAAGCTCCAAAAAAACTTCAGGTGTCCACAAACTTTCAACCATAAAGTGTAAATATGTTAATCACTATATGAATTCACATCATTTCCCGGAAAGTTTGACGTTGCCTTATTGTACCATATATGGGCATGACCATATATGGGCGTATCCTACGTTTGCAGTACATTGGGTGTGTTTTATTGGATGGAAAATATGTTGGCAGAATGCATTCGCAACACGTAGCAAACTAAAATCCCAGAACGCACCACTGTGCCATTGGGCAGGGCCACCATCATTTCCACGGGAAGCTGTACTGCTCCAGGTGTAAACGTGCCTTCTGATTCAAGTCCAGATTCTTTACATGGGTTGTAGTAGAAGATCTCCAGCTACAGAGCTCAAACTCTATTGAACACCTTTGGGATGAATGTGAACTCTGCACTCCAGGAACTTCCTCACCTTACCTACATCAGTACCTGGCTTTACTAACACCAATGTGGCTGAAAGTATCTCCACACAATCTAGAGGAACATCTTCCCAGAAGAGAGCAGGTGTCCACAAACTTTTGTGTATAAATATGGAACTTTGTGTCTGGTTGAGGAACATGTGAAGAGATTTTCCAGGATGCCACTTAGATGCCACCATTTAGAGATAAAAAATTAAATAGGGAGGAAAAAGAGGTAAATATAAAATGCCTCTTTTCTGCTTTGGAGATGAAAGGGAAAAAAAAAAAGAAAAAACATCTCATTTGATCAGTAAAGTTTCAGAAACATCATCAGGTCACAAAAAAAAAGTGTTATCGTATTCACTGTACTCGAATGTGTGTAGAAAAATCTGCAGTCACAACTTTGCTACATCCCCAGCAGAGAAATTCCCAGAATTCAATTCAGCACAATGTCCAGGAGAGAAGACCCTATTCACACACGTGTGTGAGAGATGATGGACGGTGTGTGTGTCTGTTTACGATGACTGGAGGTAAACTTTAGCCTTGTCCAGTCCCTCCTGGAGGAAGCGGACGTACAGGGAGGTGGACGGGTCCTCGAAACCGTCGAGAAGCTGAACCCGGATTCATCCTCTGGCTTCATGGAGGTCTGGTCCAGGAAGTTGTTAGCGTTGATGTGGTGGACCTGAGAAGAAATAGAAAACTGAGATGAATTGATCATATCTAGAAAAGAGATACCGTGTATGAGCAAAAGTATTGAAAAAAACTGATTGTATTGGATGTGGTGAACTTTCACTTCAACCTCTTCCAGCATGAACATGCCCATGTGCACAAAGCCAGCTCCATGAAGATCTGCTTTTTATGGGTTGGAGTGGAAGATCTCCTGCTATAGAGCTCTAAACCTTACATAATTTGGGATGAATCGTGACTAAAAGGATCTCCACAAAATCTAGAGGAACATCTTCCTAGAAGAGTGGAGGCTTTTATAACAGGAAATGGGGACCAAATGTGGAATGAGAAGCTCCAAAAAAAGGTCAGGTGTCCACAAACTTTCAACCATAAAGTGTAAATATGTTAATCACTATATGAATTCACATCATTTCCCGGAAAGTTTGACGTTGCCTTATTGTACTATATATGGGCATGACCATATATGGGCGTATCCTACGTTTGCAGTACATTGGGTGTGTTTTTATTGGATGGAAAATATGTTGGCAGAATGCATTCGCAACACGTAGCAAACTAAAATCCCAGAACGCACCACTGTGCCATTGGGCAGGGCCACCATCATTTCCACGGGGAAGCTGTACTGCTCCAGGTGTAAACGTGCCTTCTGATTCAAGTCCAGATTCTTTTCATCGGCCTGCAGGATGAAAAAAAGAAAGAAAGATGCTTTACAGGGAGTGCAGAATTATTAGGCAAATGAGTATTTTGACCACATCATCCTCGTTATGCATGTTGTCTTACTCCAAGCTGTATAGGCTGGAAAGCCTACTACCAATTAAGCATATTAGGTGATGTGCATCTCTGTAATGAGAAGGGGTGTGGTCTAATGACATCAACACCCTATATCAGGTGTGCATAATTATTAGGCAACTTCCTTTCCTTTGGCAAAATGGGTCAAAAGAAGGACTTGACAGGCTCAGAAAAGTCAAAAATAGTGAGATATATTGCAGAGGATGCAGCAGTCTTAAAATAGCCAAGCTTCTGAGCGTGATCATCGAACAATCAAGCGTTTCATTCAAAATAGTCGACAGGGTCGCAAGAAGCGTGTGGAAAAACCAAGGCGCAAAATAACTGCCCGTGAACTGAGAAAAGTCAAGCGTGCAGCTGCCAAGATGCCACTTGCCACCAGTTTGGCCATATTTCAGAGCTGCAACATCACTGAGTGCCCAAAAGCACAAGGTGTGCAATACTCAGAGACATGGCCAAGGTAAGAAAGGCAGAAAGTCGACCACCACTGAACAAGACACACAAGCTGAAACGTCAAGACTGGGCCAAGAAATATCTCAAGACTGATTTTCTAAGGTTTTATGGACTGATGAAATGAGAGTGAGTCTTGATGGGCCAGATGGATGGGCCCGTGGCTGGATTGGTAAAGGGCAGAGAGCTCCAGTCCGACTCAGACGCCAGCAAGGTGGAGGTGGAGTACTGGTTTGGGCTGGTATCATCAAAGATGAGCTTGTGGGGCCTTTTCGGGTTGAGGATGGAGTCAAGCTGAACTCCCAGTCCTACTGCCAGTTTCTGGAAGACACCTTCTTCAAGCAGTGGTACAGGAAGAAGTCTGCATCCTTCAAGAAAAACATGATTTTCATGCAGGACAATGCTCCATCACACACGTCCAAGTACTCCACAGCGTGGCTGGCAAGAAAGGGTATAAAGAAGAAAATCTAATGATATGGCCTCCTTGTTCACCTGATCTGAACCCCATTGAGAACCTGTGGTCCATCATCAAATGTGCGATTTACAAGGAGGAAAACAGTACACCTCTCTGAACAGTGTCTGGGAGGCTGTGGTTGCTGCTGCACGCAATGTTGATGGTGAACAGATCAAAACACTGACAGAATCCATGGATGGCAGGCTTTTGAGTGTCCTTGCAAAGAAAGGTGGCTATATTGGTCACTGATTTGTTTTGTTTGGTTTTGAATGTCAGAAATGTATATTTGTGAATGTTGAGATGTTATATTGGTTTCACTGGTAAAAATAAATAATTGAAATGGGTATGAATTTGTTTTTTGTTAAGTTGCCTAATAATTATGCACAGTAATAGTCACCTGCACACACAGATATCCCCCTAAAATAGCTAAAACTAAAACTACTTCCAAAAATATTCAGCTTTGATATTAATGAGTTTTTTGTGTTCATTGAGAACATGGTTGTTGTTCAAATTAAATCCTCAAATAAAATTAATCCTCAAAAATACAACTTGCCTAATAATTCTGCACTCCCTGTATACTCGTCACATTTACTTTTTACAGCTCAGAGGAAATTTTTTCCCCGCATTACCGCAAAACAGCACCACCGGAGCACAGAGGGTTAAGGGCCTTGATCAAGGGCCCCAAGAGTGGCATATTAATATTATTATTACAGATTACTGATACGGAGCTCATGAAGGTCTGTGTAATAATAATAATAATAATAATAATAATAATATGCCACTCTTGGGGCCCTTGATCAAAGGTTAGGGTTAGGAGGTAAGCTGTTGGGCCCTTTAGCAAGGCCCTTATCTCTCATTTACTCAACCAAGCAGGTGAGAGTTAAGGGCCTTGCAAAAGGGCCCAGCAGTGGCAGCTTGGTGGTGTTAACATTTAAACTCATGATCTTCTGTTTTAAAGTCCACTAAGAATTTAAACACTGAGATACCACCTCCTCCATTCAAGGCAGACGCCCTCATCCAGAGCGACTTACAACCAAACAGTTGAGGGTCAGGGGCCTTGCTCAAGGGCCCAGCAGTTGCAGCTTGGTGGTGCTGGGATTTAAACTCCAATCAGAAGTCTAATGCCTTAACCTACAGCTCTGCTATTCTCATCGATGTGACGTTCCACGTTCTCTACACAGCAAAGTTAGAACACGGAGAATCGAACATCTAAACTTATTTTCAACCAAATTCCATGTCGTTTTCTTTCTAACAACACAAGACCTGATTGGTCAGAAAATAAAATAATAAAAATTAAAAAAGGGTAAACAAAAAGGACTTCTGAAAACCTTCCCCAACTTCTGGAAAAACTGCTGTCTAGGTTTTTTTTTAAAAAACAATTTTTTGGACAGAACAAATAGGAAAATGTGATTCGTTTCACCTGCAGGTCCTCCAGCTCTTTGACGAGAGACCAGCTGCTGATGAAGCTCTGGTTGAGCAAGGCCAGGACGGGCGAACTTTCCAGGACGGTCTCCCGGAGAGTTCGCCCCGAACCTGTTATTTGATGAACACACACACACACACACACACACACACACACACACACACACACACACACACACAACAGAGTATACATTTATATAACCAGATATCCACTTATAAACATTCCATAACATCTCCTGAGACTATTAATAACTATTATACATTATCAATGTACACTGTATGTATAAATGTTTGTGGACACCTGACTATAAAATTGGTATGTGCTTCTTATTGAACATCCCATTCCACATTTAGTCTCCATTTCCTCTTATAATAACGTCCACTCTTCTGGGTAAATGTTCCACTAGATGTTGTGAAGTTTTGTCTGAGATTGCATGAAAAACCCAACCCAAAACTAAACACCCAGACCAAAGTCTCAAACCCAACCCGACACTAAAAACACGGAACCACAGACCAAAACTGAAGACCCAGACCTATGCCAAGATAAAGAACCAGAACACAGGCCCAGGCCCAACTCAAGACTAAAAAACCCAGACCAAGAGTAAATACCCATATCCAAAGACCCAAACCAAAACTAAACACCCACACCCAGACCCAAACCAAGACAAAAGACCCAGACACAAACTAAAACAAGATTAAAGACCCAGACCAAAACCAAAAATAAACACCCAGACTAAAGTCTCAGACCCAAACCAGGACTAAAGACCTGTACAAACGCTAATAAGTTCAAGTCAGAAAGCAGAGAAGTCACATCATTACCACAGAAACACCTACCATTATATTTATACTTTTTTACCAACAGGGAGAGACAGACATGTAGACAGAGAGAGTCAGAGACAGACAGAGAAATAGATAGAAAGATGTTCTGACCTCAGCAGGACTGATCGTCCAGCGCTCCCCACAGCAGGATGGAGTGAACCAGTTTCCCCTCTGCATCTGCCCTGCTGAAGGCCTCTGAGAAAGGAAAATACGCCACCTGTGGAAAAGGGGGGTAGTGCAGAGCGGAGACAAGAAGAGAATTAATAGTAAAGAATGTAAAAGTGATTGATGTGGTACATGTGAGAGAGAGAGAGAGAGAGAGAGAGAGAGAGAGAGAGAGAGAGAGAGAGAGTGTTTACCTTTTTGAAAGGATAAAAGGTGACCTCGATGCGACCGGCTGCCTCGTCCCGGCTGATCTCTCTGCTCCAGCGGATCTCCTCGAACACAAACTGGATGGGTTCTCCTCCCTCCTCCAGACTGTCGATCACCTTCCCCTGCTCATCGTAGATCACGGAGGGTGTGGACGGTCCTGCTGCTCTCAACTCCATCTAGATATCAATATATTATATTATATTATATTTGTGTGTACAATATAGTTGACAAAAGACAAAAGTATTGAGACACCTGACTTTTCCAGCCATATGTGGTTCTTCCACAAACTGCTACCACAAAGTTAGAGGAACAAAAAAAAGTCACTTGAACTAGGAGACCAAATCTGTTCCAGCATGACAATGCTGACTGCACCCCAGGCGTCCTCACATCACCTGGAACATCTCCCAGAACAATGAAGCTTGACTGCGTGCTGCACGGAGAGCGCTGTATTATATTTATTATTTATAACTTCATTATATAATTCTATTTATTGATTCATATTTTTTTTCATATAGCACATTTTAATGATTCAATACAGGCTTTATTTAGTAATAAAGCTCTACTATTTTACGTAGTGTATTTTTTAATCCAATATAAAATATATTGGTTGATTAATCGGTTAACAGCAAGTACGATCCAACCTAGCTATTGCTAAAATCCACTATCTGTTGAACTCTACTTCGAAACCTATTGTGAGAGCAGGTCCGTGACGACAAAGTTCATTTCTATCATCCTAAGACGCTTTTCTTCTCGTATTAGGACCTTTTTGGATGCGTGTTTTGTGAAGGTTCACGTACTTGAGGCAGGTAACCGATGTCCACTTCCATGTTGCTGCTCTCACTGGCGCCGTACAGCCACTCCATATCGACATTCAGAGATCTATGAGGAACAAATCAGATTCATCTATAAGCTGCATTCAATAGCTGCAGGATCGAAGTCATTTGAGCAACATCTCAGCTTCTTCTGAAGACAACATTTTCTTTCCATAATGATCGGAACACCTGACAAATTTTCCATTTACTTGAAATAGGAGACTCAAACCTGTTCCGGCATGCCAATGCCCCTAAAGCCAGCTCTATGATGATATGCTTTACTTGGGTTGAAGTGGAAGATCTCCTGCTATAGAGCTCTAAACCCTATTGAACGTAAATGCTGACTGTACCCCAGGAACCTCCTCACCTCAGCTCCATCAGCACCTAACATTACTAACACCCTTGTGTCCGAATAGATCTTACACTTCTTCACAAAATCTAGTGGAACATCTTCCCAGAAGAGTGGATCTTATTATACCAGCAAATGGGGACTAAATTTGAAACCTACCACATAATCTTATAGTCAGGTGTCCACAAAACTTCTTTAGCGTGTGGTCATGTTTTAAAAAAAAAAAAAAAAAAAAAAAGAAAAGATTTTTGGTACTTACTTGTCATTTGGGACGTACAGATGGAAGTCCCGGACATGAGAAGCGTCTTTAGAGAGCACGATGTGGCCGGCGAACTGACCGGGTGTGAACCAGAAGGGGAAATCGGGAACGTCGTTCAGCTGGAATTCGGCGTGTATCCTGAAGTCCGAGACAAAAACACGGTTCGTACACGTAGATTGTGACATGATGGGACGTTAGTTAGGATATTTTTTTATCACCTCACGTTGAGCAATTTATTAAAACTGTTAAAACAACCCCTGGGTCGTGATTTAAAGCAGTTTTAAACGTATGATCAGGCAGGTACTAAGGATAATTAAACTTCTGCATTCATGTTATTGAGGGACATTAAGGTGTATTTTAAATGCGACATAAAACACAATGTTTCGGCCAATCTCATGTTCCTCTTGATTTCCTATAGAAGTGTTGTATCCTTCATATCTCCAAAGCGTCTGCAACCTGTGACGTTGCTATATATAAAACAGGAACAAAAACTTTATTGTCTGGCTAACAATCAGATCCAGGATCAAACAAGTCTGAAACTGAACATCAAGAACAACAGCAGCAACAGCGACTACAGAAGGATGTGTCTATATGGTAAGAACGAGGTTCTCCTTCCCTCAAATCCAATTCTTTGGAGACGTTTTTCTCGAGCGGGTTCTGTGCAGCACTGTGGCGACTTCCGTAACCAAATGAAGCACGGTGATGGGTGCTTTCTTGCTCTGCTTCAATCTCTTTAACAGTGTAAATAACTGAGAATGCATAATGTAGCACCAAACCCCCCTCTCAACTTCATTACAATTGGAAGTTGGAGCTCAGTGGTTTAAGGTTCTGGATTACTGATCAGAAGGTCAGGGGTTCAAGCCTTAGCATCGCCAAACTGCCACTGCTGGGACGTTAAGCAAAGCCCTTAACCCTCTCCCTGAGATTTCATGTGGAAGAAACCTTGAGAGGAATCAGACTCTAAAGGGAACCAATACTCATCTCCTCATCACAGAATGTCTATCCATTACAGTTACATCATTGCTGTGTTCGGGCCCCTCGACACGTTAAACGTGTCTACACAAAGGACCGGAAACAATATTTTCTGTCAGAAAGATCACACTGTGGGCAAACCAAGTCATATTACATGTAAATGCAAATTCTTTTGGAAGAAGAAACTCAGTCGTTAAGTCTCTGGGTTAATGGTCAGAAGGTCAACGGTTCTTTTTATCAGTCTACCCCTAAGGAGGATTAATTTTAATTCCATCACGTGGCTGAATGGTCATCACGTGTGGTTATGTGATATTACATTCACACTGTGCTTCAGACCAGAACATTCTTGAAATTCTAGCTTAGCATCGACCCTTGTGGCTGGCTTGAACAATTAGCTTGGGACAGAAAAAAAAAAAAACTGCTGATGGGTTCGAATCAGTGCCGCGAAGCTCGATACCTGAACACAATGTCGTAGTAAAAGTCGCTGACGGCTCGGATGCAGGCAACAGTTCCCTGAGGAGCGAAGCGAGATTTGATGAAAGGGCGAGGATGAAACATGCTGAGCAGGGTGTGGATCAGGACCTGAGAAAGCCAGAGGAAAACAGAGGAGCATTTTAAGAAGTCATGTGGAAGAGATTTTGTGCATTGCATTCTAGTTTAAGTCCCCATTTGCTCTTAATAATAATAATAACAATCCTATAATCTTATGGGAAGATGTTCTACTAGATTTTGTGGAGATTCATTCAGTTACAAGGATGTTAGTAAACTCAGGTGCTGATGTAGGTGAGGTGAGAAAATACGAGAAAATATACGAGACAACCACTAAGCAGGATGTCGGATCGTTTCCCCGAGTCATAACATGGATCAATAAACAAACAATAAATCACACTTATTGATTGGCCGAAAGCTCAGAGGACGCAGGACGTACCTCTTTGCCGCGTGGGGCGGGAGGGTGATACCGATTGTTGGGCAGATATCCAGTGAAGATATTGAGATCGCTAGAGATGATCCACCACGTATCCCCCGGTTCCCCTTTACCCTTGGGGGGCAGAAAGATCCGGAACTGAGCAGCCGAGAAGGTGGAGGATGGAACGGCAGGATTCTTCCACGAACGCAGACCGTTTAGCGCGCTGTGGGAAACCTAGAGAAGATAAACTGGATTGTTAAAATTCTGGGTCACAAACAGAGAAACATTTAGTTTTATGAGGAACAATTGCGAATTGTGATTTTTCTAGGGGATGAAGTTTTACCCCCAGGAAGCCATCCTTGCTCTTGGTCATGGTCTCGAGCAGAAGCGGCTGCATGGCCGCGTGAATCGTGAGCGTCTCTCCGTTCGGGTCGGCGTCGAACTCCTCTTCAGACTCCGCCGGAGGAGAGACGCCTGTAAACGGAAGAACGTGAGATGAGATCACGCCGTTTCAGAGCATGATGTGACCACGTTTGGTTGTTGAGCAAAACGAAAAGAGCGAACCTGTAAGCTTTTCCGCGACGGGTTTAAACTCCTCGGGACTGAGATAGAGGTCGTGATCGGCATCCAGAGATGAGAAAAGGAAAAGTCCTTCAGCTCCCAAGGTCTTCAGCGCCGCTTCCTGGAAAAAAAAAAGAGAAGAATTTAACAAGTGGGAATATCGACTCCAGGAATGTTGGGTTTGAACATTCAGTGGTCTCACTTGCCTAGAAATACTTCTCCTAGTAAGTAAGTATCGGGACACCTGACCTTTCCTGCAGTATGTGGTTCTTCTCCAAAGCTGGAGGCACACAATTGTACAGGACGTCTTTGGGATGCGGTAGAATGCTTTCAAACCCGAATCTGTTCCAGCATGGCAATGCCCTTGTGCACAAAGCAAGCTCCATGAAGATATGGTTTGACGAAGAAGATCTTAGGTGGCCTGCTATAGAGCTCTGATCTCAATCCTACTGAACACCTTTGGGATGAATGTGAACAATAACTGCACCCCAGGAACATCTCCACATCACCTACATCACTACCAGACTTTACTAACACCCTTTTGGCTGATGAACACACATGTCCACAAGAACACTGCAAAATCGAATAAATCATCTTCCCAGAAGAGTGAAAGGAATTATAAGAGCAAATTGGGAGTAAATGTGGAATGCAACCCTCCAAATATATATAATATACATATTATTATATATTATAAAATATTGCGTATCTAATTTGGTGGGAAAATGCATTCAGGCTGCATGTGTATATATTGAGGTGAGGTGCAGGTTATTTGTTGGTACCTTGATTTATGTAAAGAGAACAGCAGGGGGCAGAGTTTACACCTACAATGCAGCACAGTCCACAACAAAACAGCATGGACTCTAAAAACAGAGGTTTTTCACGAAAATGCCTTTTTTTTAAAATCACATTGCAACAGAGAGTTTTAAGACGAAAATGCTGTTTTCTTTAGGTGAAGGAGCAGATCTAAAGGGATCTAAAGAGATTGTAGATATAGAGTTTTGTTAAACTGGGATATTTGGATGTTCTTCTAACTCCACTTTCATGCGTTTCCTCAGGTTTGTTGGTGGAGGTGTGGACGGATAATGAGTCTTTCTGGAGTCCCCGACTGCACCGTACAGTGTCTACAACTTCTATATAGTTAATAAAGATACGTAACAATCCTTATTTCTCTCCTACTCTCCATCTTCATCTCTATTTCTCTCATGATTGAACATACTCCTGAGGTAACACTAACAAGCAATCGTGTACCTTTTTCTTTCTCGATCTGCCTGATCCATCATGAAACTCTACCTCTGCATGGAGTTCACTTCAACTGGAGAACATCCATGAAGTTCTTAAGCAGCTCAAGAACTTTGATGATGGATTTGGACTGTAATTCATATCAACAGTCTGTTACGATGGCTACAAAGTACTTCGGTTTGCATTTCTGCATCCATCACTGAAGACCTCATCAATGATTAAACTATAATGAATGGATATTCGGTGATGAGGATGTTCTCGTTGGTTTCTTGCTCTCATCTCAGGGAGTTTTTTTTATTCCTTCAAATTTGTAGGCACTCACATATAAATTCACATTTTAGAACCTCTTGATCTTCGTAAAGCTGCTTTGGGACGATATCCATAACTAGAAGCTCTGAATTGATGTGATGTGGGTTATGTGCAGAAAGACCATGAAGTAATGGAGGAAGGAACTCCTCCACATGGAGCCCATATGTGTGTGTGTGTGTGTGTGTGTGTGTGTGTGTGTGTGTGTGTGTGTGTGCGCGCATCAAACAACCCGCTGTAATAAAAACGGCTCTACTATAACAAACATACGTGGCGAAAAGAAACTGCGGCACGTGCGATTAATCGATTCTCACCGACTCCGCGCTTACCGATACCGATACGAATCGGCGCAGCTCGCGCGTTCACCGTGATTCTGCTGCGTGCATTTATTTTTCTTCCACATTGATTCGATTCTAATCATCGTACAATCGATTAATCGATTAATGCACAGATTGACCTTATCAAACTTGGCACTCACGTGACGCCCGGATATCTGCGCGTTCCTGCAGTACTGGATCCCGGTACCGATCAACGGGACGCACAAGACCGCCAGCAGAGTCCAGAAAGTCCGCACGCGTCGCGATTCTCCGCTCCGATCTCCGCGGTTTCCCGAATCGTGATCTCCATCATCATCATCATCATTATTGTACCGTTTCTTCTTCTCCTCCTTCTCCTCCTTTAACAGCTCTGCCTTATCCACATCCTCCGCCATCCCTATATATAAAACAGAAACCGTCTTCCTTTATATTTATAGTATCATCATATCGTGAAGTCGATCCTCCTCGTACCGGAAACCGTCAGACCTCCAGAAGCCGCTGATTTGAAACGAAGGAGGGAGAAAGCGACTGGTTTTCACGGTATTCTGGCTCGATCCCAAACGCCTCCCTACTCCCTATAGAAGAGCACTATACGTAAGGCGTGACATCATGACGTACACGCCCTACGTAGACGCCCTGTAACCAATAGCGTGCGTTTTTTTTTGGCCGGCTTTTTCTTAAAGGACAGGACTCTTTATTTTTATTTTTTATGAATAAATAAATTGAGCGAGGGGGCGTGGCTGTTGTTGTGACGTCAAAATATTTTCGATTAATTTACATTTACTACAATATAAAGTTATGGAGAGTGTGTTAGAGAAGTGAAGAAAAGAGTGCAGGCAGGGTGGAGTGGGTGGAGAAGAGTGATAGCAGGAGTGATTTGTGATAGAAGAGTATCTGTGAGAGTGAAAGGGAAAGTTTATAGGACTGTGGTGAGACCTGAGATGTTGTATGGGTTAGAGACAGTGGCATTGAGTAAAAGACAGGAGGTGGAGCTGGAGGTAGCAGAGCTGAATATGTTGAGATGTTTGTTGGGAGTGACGAGGATGGACAGGATTAGAAATGAGTTTATTAGAGGGACAGCACATGTGGGACGTTTTGGAGACAAGGTGAGGAGGTGAGATTGAGATGGTTTGGACATGTGCAGAGGAGGGACATGGGGTATATCAGTGGGAGAATGCTGAAGATGGAGCTTGAACAATGCGGGGCATCTGTAACTACAGTACAGACCAAAAGTTTGGACACACCTTGTGTGTCCAAACTTTTGGTCTGTACTGTATAAGGAAAATGTTGCTAGAAGCTGTTGCTTTAACGAGAAAGACTTTGCGACACCGGGGCCATCTAGCAGGCGTCCAATAACATAATTTTCTTTGATTGGACGGTCAGAGAGCACACTAGAGCTCGCAACCCGCATCTGTAGCAAACTGCACAAGCTCAAACATATTCATATGGATTTAATACCTTTTTTTAACAGCGGATAAGAAACTGATTTGGTCGCAGATATACATACTTTAAAAGAGGGACTTAAAAAAAAAAAAAAGGGAAAAAAAAGCAGTGTACAGTAGATACAGCCGGTCAGACTGCAGGTTCCTCTTTCAGCCGGACGTACGCTGTACATGTTTACTGTACTGTCTAACTCAAAGCACCAATTCATTCATTACTACATAAAATGCAAAGCTGCCATTGTGTCATTTTGCAAATATAATCTACTAATGTCAGAAAAAGGATTTTATTGTTTCGTAGCTATCATGAGGGTCCTCTCTGGTTTTCATGTTTATGATCTCAAATAGACCTTTTAAGAGACCCAATGATTATGATAAATCTTACCATACCTACTGTATGTAATGCAATGATGTTAACATACTGGTAAAAAAACCCGATTTATTTCTATAGCGTTGTCAGTAGATGCGCTTTACTTTTATTATTGAAAAAGTGTACAATAATTTGTGACCTATATTTTATACGTAGATCGATTTCTCCTTGTTTCTCGAGTGCGTTTTCTCAGCACCGTTGCTGCTCCGTGAATACGGCGTATCGCAATGCTACGGAGACCGAGGCGTGTCCTGAGAGTCACATAGAATACAGATTAACCTGGCAGAGGTAGAGCTGTGACTTCCTGCACACACAACAGAAAAAAAGAACGTCTGCGTTAGAAGCCACTTCATTAAATTGATTATTTGTATCTGATATCTGTAAACTATTTGAATTGTAGAGCATCATATTTGTTTCATTGCTCATATCGCATTGTGTTGTATCGAATGGAAATCGGATCGTAAGAGGGGGGAATCGTATCGCTTCGGTATCTGCATCTTTAATGTATCGTATGATATGCAAAGTCTCTCACGGGCACAAAGGACACACTGTAGTCAGATTTCACCATTTATTTACATGTGAATTTACAATCGGAGCCGTTTGTGGTCACAGTTCAGTGTTACGGTGTGATTTGTCAGTCAGGAGCTTCTCGCTGTAATACACGTGTAATGCAATAATCCTCCACTACAGTTGTTGCCCGACTTTCTCACAAGGTGTCCTGGGAGTCCGACTCTGACGTTTCTGCTTCAGTTAGTGATAAATGCTGAGGCTGAATGTGATCTTCTCACTGCGGCTACAGCGTTCACTCCATGTTCTCCTCCACCTGCTGTGTGTGTACTTCCACCTTTTTAGGTGCCACGTAAGATCCCATTCCCGCCGCTCTCTCTGCCTCGGCCTGACTGTACGGCTCCTCTCTCAGTTCCTTCAACCTAAAATACAATAAATAATTACACGGTTAACATACACTTGATGGGCAAAAGTTTATGGACACCTCACCGTAGAATTTATATGTTCTTCCATTTCTAATAAGCTCCACTCTTCTGAGATGTTCAGCGAGACTTTTTGGAAAAGAGGCACATATGCCTGGAAAAGCCGGGTGTCCCGATAGGATACACATCTATCTATTCTCCAGGGTTCTCCACAATCCATCACTCTGACTGAACCCCTCTGTGATGGCGTTGGATCGAGAAACGTCCATCAGGCAGAAATCTCCAGCCAACAGCATGGACATGGTCAGAAGGTCGCAGTGATGAAGGAGAAACAAGACCTTCTGTCTCGGACTGTTTATAAAGAAGGTGAGCGACTTGTGGCAGCATGTAATAAAGTGCAGAAAGTGTTTCAAACCTCAACAACATCAAACCTGCATCAGTCCAAAACACAACTAATGTGAGATGATCTTCTCAAGGGACAATACTATAGAAATTAAACTTGGATAAATTTTAGTCAATGTGTGACGTTCTGAAGAAGTAGATGAAGCTCTTCCTTTAGAAACTGGGCTGAATGCCAGTTTTCCAATATAATAACAACCCCAAACACACCACCAAGATGACAACTGCCTTGCTGAGGAAGCTGAAGGTGATGTCAAGTATGTCTCCAGACCTGAACCCTAGTGATCACCTGTGGGGCATCATCAAGCACAAGGTGGAGGGGCATCGTGTGTTTAACATCCAGCAGCTCTGTGATGTCATTCTGTAGGAGTGGAAGAGATCCCAGCAACAACCTGTGCAGCTCTGATGAATTCCACACCCAGGAGGATTAAAGCAGTGCTGGATAACGATGTGCTCAAATAATGAAAAGTACAAATCGTTTTTTATCAAATAACTTGCATCAAGAAACTCACCGTCTTTTATGGACTTTGGTCTTGAAATGCTCCTTCAGGGCCTTCAGGTCAACAAAATAGCGCCTGCAATCAACAATTAAGACGTGAAAAATGTTATTCGTGATGCTTTGTGTGCTGCATCATCATGAAAATCGTGACTTAAATTCTGCACATGAAAGTCTCTTTAAGAGCGAAGTTTTATTTACAAGACAAGGAGACTGTCATCGTGTGCATCTCTCCAGTTCAGCTGGATCACATGATACATCATTTCTAAAGATATACACTTTTCTGGTACGTTCTGGACACTGTGATGGTCACCAAACGTCCATGTGTCGTTTACGTCTCGGCCGATTTACTCACGCGCAGTGCAGGCAGTAGTTCTGAGCGAAACCTGTGACGTCATAATCCACTTCCTGCTTCAGGAGTTTGGCTGCATTTTTAGGGATCATGTCCGAGTGGATTTGGTCCAAATCCTTCGTCCGTCGCTTTGTCTTCCACGTCTTGGCAATGTTCTTCTTTTTGCCATTTTTGTGATTGCCAACCTGCTTGGATTTGCCCATAATCTGCTAATCTGTCCAAGATGGAGGGACACAGCAGGATATTCATAGTCATGATCATGTTATATTGATATTCAATTATTATATTAAATATATGAGGTCAACTCTATTAATGAATCATGTAGGAACATTCTAACATGCTGAAAAATCGATCATAAAGATGTCAAGTTTACAGATTGAGTCTGATGATCAAACATTTAGTTATTAGATAGGAATCTGTGTGTGTGTGTGTGTGTGTGTGTGCAGTGATCTCCCATTACTACCAAACTACAACGTTGTTTGATAAAACGTCGAATAAATAACCAGAAAACGAATTCATTAGTTACATAGGGTATATAAATAAAAAAAATAAAACCTCTGACTTACTTTTAATTCGTATAATTCTGCTGTTTCATCGACTCACGTTCCCGAAAAGCCACGTGTTTACCTCTTGTATTTACTTCCGGGCTCAAGGCGACCAAAGCCCCAGCGCGCATGCGCAGACCGCGGGCGAGTCTTTCACGGTTGGCCACTAGGTGGCAGCAAAAGGGAAAATAAAGCCAAGCGTTGCCATAGTGACGTTGTTACCGGAAAGACGCTTCTAGGTAAATAGCGTTTATTTTTAGGAATGATTAAAACCAGAATTAATAATAAGTAGGTAAAGTGTTTTAATTGCATTGGAAAGATATTATAAAGTGAATTTTGCGGTGTAATAATATGTCAGGTGAGTAATTTGTGTTTAGATTTGGCTTTTTTTTCTCCTTCCTGTTATTCTTCTGTGTCTTATTTGGATTTTAATATTTTTTCCCCCGTTTTATGTAGATATAGTGCCTGGAAAAATATAAAACAGTGTCTTTAATGGTTTTTGAGACACATGGATGTTCCTTTAGTTTCTAAGCAACAAAAACACAGGAATTGGACAGTGGAAGATCTGTGGAGTCCAAACATTGGACATTTTTGTCTTTAACAGAAGATCTTGAGTAAGACAGAGAACAGGAATGAAGATGTGATCAGACCCCTCACCCCCACAATCACACATAGAGCTTAATGGTTTGGGGTTTGTTTTGGAGCAGGAAAGATCAAAGAAACCAACATGGCAACCAGTCCAAAGTTCAACACCATGCAATTGCATCTGAAATGCAGCTCATTGGAACCGACTTCACCATACAACAAGACAATAAAGAGCAAACAGTGGCCTGGAGTGATATTTATCATGGAACGACCTTCCCAGTCACTGCACCTCAATCCCACTGATCTGCTCTGGGATGAAGTGAATCATAAAAGAAAACTCCAACCAGTGAAGAACATCTTTGGCGAGTTTTACAAGAGACAAAGTATTTCAGCAGAACTTTTGGAGAAACGAAGCATCCAGATGCTGAATCTATTTAAAGCTGTTCTTCATGTTAAGGAAAGTTTTTTAAAATGAGAATAAAGTGAAACATCTGGACATTTATTTATTTGTTTGGTCAAATGAAATCTTCATAATGTTTACATGAACAAGTTTGTTGCATAGAAATAAAAGGAACATGCACGTGTCTCTAGAAATAAAATATATAAAGGTATAATATATATTTATAAAAATAAAATAAAAAAATATGTGCAATACCACTTTCTATTTATTTCTTTTGATTTATTTTGCAGAGGCTGGGATTTTAAGGGTCTTGTACGTTTTTCCAAATGGAGACAAATATGGTGAGTCAATGTGGGGTGATGGAGGAGTCACTGTGGGGTGATGGATGAGTCACTTTAGGGTGATGGAGGAGTCACTTTAGGGTGATGAAGGAGTCACTGTGGGGTGATGGAGGAGTAACTGTGGGGTGATGGATGAGTCACTGTGGGGTGATGGAGGAGTCACTTTAGGGTGATGGATGAGTCACTGTGGGGTGATGGATGAGTCACTTTGGGGTGATGGATGAGTCACTTTAGGGTGATGGAGGAGTCACTGTGGGGTGATGGATGAGTCACTTTAGGGTGATGGAGGAGTCACTTTAGGGTGATGGATGAGTCACTTTAGGGTGATGGAGGAGTCACTTTAGGGTGATGGATGAGTCACTGTGGGGTGATGGATGAGTCACTGAGGGGTGATGGATGAGTCACTTTAGGGTGATGGAGGAGTCACTGTGGGGTGATGGATGAGTCACTGTGGGGTGATGGATGAGTCACTGTGGGGTGATGGATGAGTCACTGTGGGGTGATGGAGGAGTCACTTTAGGGTGATGGATGAGTCACTGTGGGGTGATGGATGAGTCACTGGGGTGATGGATGAGTCACTGTGGGGTGATGGAGGAGTCACTTTAGGGTGATGGAGGAGTCACTGTGGGGTGATGGAGGAGTCACTTTAGGGTGATGGAGGAGTCACTGTGGGGTGATGGAGGAGTCACTTTAGGGTGATGGAGGAGTCACTGTGGGGTGATGGAGGAGTCACTGTGGGGTGATGGATGAGTCACTGTGGGGTGATGGAGGAGTCACTTTAGGGTGATGGAGAGTCACTGTGGGGTGATGGAGGAGTCACTTTAGGGTGATGGAGGAGTCACTGTGGGGTGATGAAGGAGTCACTTTAGGGTGATGGAGGAGTCACTGTGGGGTGATGGATGAGTCACTGTGGGGTGATGGAGGAGTCACTGTGGGGTGATGGATGAGTCTTTTTATTTTGTTCAAAATGTGACAAATAAAAGTAACAACAATTTCACTTTCCTTGTTAGTAGTCACCATATTCATACGGAATATCAGAATCAGAATTAGAATCAGAATCAGAATTAGAATCAGAATCAGGTTAACTGGCCAAATGTGTGTTGACACGCAAGGAATTTGGTTCCAGCTGTTGATGACTTTTAAAAGTACGAACATGAATAACATTATACATTTAGCATTGACTATACAAGACTAAACGAGACTATACGAGACAATATAGACTATATCAGACAAAACAGACTAAACGAGACAAAACGGATTATACAAGACAATACAGACAATACAGGACAATACATACTATACGAGACAATATAGACTATATCAGACAAAACAGACTAAACGAGACAAAACGGATTATACAAGACAATACGAGACAATACGGACTATACAAGACAAAATACATTCTAACCTGCGCCTGGCAGTGTTGGTGAACAAAGTTGTGTAGCGCCTGGCAGAAGGGAGGAGTTGAAAGAGGTTGTGTCCAGGGTGCGAAGGGTCAGTAAAGATTGTATCTGCCAGTGCCATGTGGCTTAACGTATCTCCACGAATCTCCACAAAATCTAATGAAACATCTTCCCAGAAGAGTGGAGGTTATTATACCAGCAACTAAAGACTAAATGTGGAATGAGTTTTCAAAAAGCACAAAATCTTTTGGTTAGATGCCCACAAACTTTTATCCATATTGTGTATTATTTCTGAGTGTATTATTATCCATGTGTGTGTGGCAGATGGTGAGTGTTGTACTACCTCTAACGGCATGGTGATGAGGACGGGTTTCGGAACGCAGATCTCGTCCTCTGGGACGACGTACACGGGAGAGTGGAATAATGACAAGGTTTTTGCCTCTATGTTAATTCTGCAATAAAATAACGAGATCATACTGAGTAATAACACAGTGTGTACGTATGTAAATGAACGTTCGTATTGTTGCAGATGAACGGCAGCGGGATGCTTTCACACCCCTCAGGGGCAGTGTACAAAGGCCAGTTCAGAGACAACATGTACCACGGAAGAGGGACGTATTATTTCCCAGACGGGACCAAATACTCCGGAACGTTCCATAACAACAGGTCTGGTTTAGTTTCAGCGTTTTGTTGGAATCGAAAAAAATCTGATTGCTCACAGTAGATTGATAACACGTTTGAATACATTATAAATACATATACAACGATCAGACATAACATTGTAAGTGCAGAACACTGATGATCTTCATCTTGGCACCTGTTAGTGGGTGGATTTATTTATTAGGCAGCAGGTGAACATTTTGCCCTCAAAGTTGATGTTGGAAGCAGGAAAAATGGGCAAGCATAAGGATTTGAGTGACAAATTGTGACGTCTAGACGTCTGGGTCAGAGCGTCTCCAAAACTGCAGCTCTTGTATGATGTTCCTGGTCTGCAGTGGTCAGTATCTATCAAAAATGCTTTAAGGATGGAACACTGGTTCTGTAGCTCAAACTGCTGAAGAACTTCATGCTGTTGATGCTCGATGTGTCACGACTGTTTTGGGACCAACACAATAATAGGCAGTTGCTGATGATGTTATGCCTGATCGGTGTATATGTGCTCTGGTACGACGTCTCAACTGGTAATGATTTCCTTAAGTAGATGTTTATATAGTGATTAAACAAGTAGTCTCCACTACCAGCGCTTAAGCGTTCCATATCATTGAATGTAACTGAACATTTGATATTATTTTGACACCTTTATTCAGAGCAACTTTTATTTCATTCATACAGCTGAGCAGCTATGGGGTTAAGGGCCTTGCTCAGGGGCCTAGGAGTGGCAGCTTGTTTGAGAAGTGAAGAAAAGAGTGCAGGCAGGGTGGAGTGGGTGGAGAAGAGTGATTGCAGGAGTGATTTGTGATAGAAGAGTATCTGTGAGAGTGAAAGGGAAAGTTTATAGGACTGTGGTGAGACCTGAGATGTTGTATGGATTAGAGACAGTGGCATTGAGTAAAAGACAGGAGGTGGAGCTGGAGGTAGCAGAGCTGAAGATGTTGAGATGTTCATTGGGAGTGACGACGATGGACAGGATTAGAAATGAGTTTATTAGAGGGACAGCACATGTAGGACGTTTTGGAGACAAGGTGAGGGAGACAAGATTGAGATGGTTTGGACATGTGCAGAGGAGGGACATGGGGTATATCAGTAGGAGAATGCTGAGGATGGAGCCACCAGGAAGGAGGAAAAGATGGATTTATGGATGTGGTGAGGGAAGACATGCAGGTAGTTGCACATTTGAAAGAAGCAGATGTAGAGGGCAGGGGGGTATGGAGACAGATGATCCGCTGTGGCGCCCCCTAATGGGAGAAGCCGAAAGAAGAAGAAGAAGTCGTTCGATTTATGAGTGGCTTAAAACTTAACTGGTCAAACACGCAGCAAGCAACCAATCACACTTGGGCTTTTTTGCCACTTGATGTATCTACTGATCACCAACACACAGTTCAGCATCAGTTCAACAAGCAGAACATTTAGAGAAGAATAAATGATGAAGAAACTCCAGACTCGAACTCACCACAACACACGTGACCTCATTTGCTCGATTTTTTTTTGTAAATAGTTGAAAAGAAGGTTTTGTGTTCATGATGATTGTAATAGAAATCAATCAGTGTTTGAGTCATTAATATCATTCTATTAATAGATCAGTGTGCTGAGAGTCACATTCGAGTCTTTTCACATAAACATTTTTGTGGATTAAGTAAAGAGTCTTGTAATAAAAATGATAATCAGAACATTATAGTTATAATAAATCATAGTACTTTGGATACTTAAGTACATTTGAGGTAAAATATTTTTGTTTGTATTTTTTTTTTTGAACATCCGATTCCACATTTACTTCCCATTTGCTGTTATAATAAGCTTCATTCTTCTGAGAAGATGTGGGTGTTAGTAAAGTCAGGTACTGATGTAGGTGAGGTGAGGAGGCCTGGGGTGCAGTCAGCATTCACATTTATTCCAATAGTGTTTGAGCTCTTTAGCAGGAGATCTTACAGTCCAACCTATTTAAAGCTTCATGGAGCTGGCATTGTGTAGACATGCTACAGAATCCAAAGACGTCCTGTAATATTGTGTGCCTCCAAGTTTGTGGTAGAACCACATATGGCTGGAAAAGTAAGGCTTCCCAATACAATGTATAGTGGAGCAGTTAGAATTTGGCCCCACTGTAATCCATCATAATTTTTCCTCCTCTGAAGAACATCTCATCAGCATATAAGGGAAGATTCTCACATGGAACAGCGCTGCTGACGAGCACATGGTAGCTCGAGGAAACATCACACGAAAACACCAGTTATTGGTGCTCACAACGCCGTTACGATCTTTCCCTCAAGCCACCATGCGCTCCTTTACAATGTGGCCTTTTTTTACTAACCGTGCAAACAGAGGATCTTTGATCTTTTAATTCTCTCCTCCCCCACAACGGACCCCGCAATGTGACTCTCCACACGTCGGCGTGTAAGATCCGCGGTTATCCGAGAAAATGATATCATGTCATGACTGCTTGATAGAAACAGCTTCGGATGAACTTTCAGATAGATCACACGCTTTCGGTTTATCAGGCTGGAGATAATAAACTTGCATGTTGTCACCAGATGGAAATAGATAAAGTGTTCACTTGGTTTCTTGTCTTTAAGGAAGCATGTGGGAGAATTAAAATAAATACGTTTTCTTAATTAATTTTTTATTCATTTTAGGGAAAATTTTATAACCGAGGTAAAAGATAAGCCTAAATTTTGCCAACTAAAAATGTTCTTGCGAGCTTCACAATTTCATGATTTTCTCTCCGAACCCACATTCAAACGGCAATCCACTGATTTACATTCAGCCACGCCCACAAATCTCTATAAATGGCTCTATAAGTGTTCTGTGAACTAAGTCAGCTACAATAAACACACACTACCTCTTCAGTTGTTTTTGAGACTTTCAATGAATTGTGTTGCAAAAGAGTACAGAAGAACACGGGAGAAGATGTGATCAGACTCCATCACCCTCCACAGTCAAACATGGAGGGAGAAGCTTAATGGTTTGGGGTTGTTTTAGAGCAGGGAAGGTTGGAGACTTATTCCAAGTGAAAGGAACCAACATGGCAACCATTCCATACTTCATCTCACACCATGCAATTGCATCTGGGCTGCAGCTCATTGGAACCGACTTCACTGTACAAAAAGACGATGACGTATACGAAGCGTACGTCTGAGTTCTGTAGGTGTTATTTCGAGAGCAAACCGTCATCTGGAGTGATATTTATCATGGAACGACCTGCCCAGTCACCGCACCTAAATCTTATTGAACTGCTCTGGGATGAAATGGATCGTAAAGGAATCTCCAACAGCGAAGTATTTCAGCTTACTGTTTGGAAAAAAAAAAACTGTCCGGTTGCCACGAAAACTGTGTGTAAAGCTGTTGGAGGATTTTACAATACATTTTTCATCTCTAGCAAACCATTGCTATTAACCTCATTAAATGACCCCGGGGTTTTCCTTTATTTTCCGTGCATTACGGTTTTCCTGGGTATTTGAAGTGAAGGCGAACGGTGAGTTTTTGTGCAAATTCTAGAAAAAGAAAAAACGCAAAAGTATAAACATTTCCTGAAAAACTCAACCTTTTAAATTGCTTTGTGAAGCTTCTTGAAAAGTACATCTTGTAAATGTGAGCGTATCTGCGATCAAATCGGTTTCTGCTCCTCTATCGGGCGTCGTGGAATGAAAATAAAAACGGCTATTAAATCCACACGGATATTTTTGTATTCGTGCAGTTTTGCTACAGATGCGGGTCGCGAGCTCCGACTAGCGTGTCTGAAAGGACGTGAAATTGCCGACGTTATTGGACGTCTGCTAGAGTTGCCAACTCGCAATCTGATTGGTTAAAGCAACAGCTTCATGCAACATGTACTTTATGCTGCAGGGACCCAGCAACATGTGATGTGACGCTTAAAATCTGATTGGATATAAATTCCAACGAAAAAGTTACCCTACAAAAAGCAAGCAAGAAGAACACAATGATATGAAGTGAATAGACTATTAAGAATCATTTAATGCATATTAATGGACAAAAAATATATTTAAATGTAAGTCATTGATTGTAATAGATTTTCAGCCAGCTAAGAAGGCCTTTCTGACCCTGATGGCCATCTATCCTACGTATCACATATCCAGTACTGCAGTACTTTTTTTTGTTTTAAATGTTAAATGTTTTTGTCTCTTTTTTCTCAGACTTGAAGGTGAGGGCGAGTTCACTGACTCGGAGGGACTCGTGTGGACTGGAAACTTCTATAGAAATGCAGCGCCAGGGCTCAAGCTCAAATTTAATATGTAACACACACACACACACTCAGCCTTAATACAGACAGTTCGGAATCAGCAAATGAGCACGTGTTCATCTTACAACAAAGCACTGACTGTCTCGGTATGGGGGAAAAGGGTTCTTCTGAAACGTCCTTCGTTTTTTTGTAACTTCTCTCCAGTACTGGGAATTTTTAGGATTGTATTTTGTTTGTCAGCGATGAACAGAATTCTGTTTAACTTTATTGCTGTAGATATTTGAACTCTATTTTTGCTGTAAGATAAAAGTGTGGTGATACACAGCTGTTACACACTATATTTTTTAATACAATCCTAAATAATAATGCAAATAAAAAGACAATAACTTTCTTGTCTTGTTTAGTTGAGACATAAATACATTGTACATTGTTTTTTTAAATATATATATCCCATTCCACATTTAATCCCCATTTGCCTCTTCTGGGAAGATCTTCCACAAAAATATTTAGAAGAGATTTGTTAAAAATTCATACACAAGGGTGTTAGTAGGTTCTGATGTAGGTGAGGTGATGAGGCCTGAGGTGAGGGTCAGTGGTCACATGCATGTTCAATACGGACCTTCCACTTCAACCCATATAAAGCAGATTTTCATGGAGTTTGGAACAGGTTTGGGTCTCCTAGTTCCAGTGAACACGTCCGATACAATTGAGTGCCACCGATGTTTTGTGGAAGAACCACATACGGCTGTAAAAGTCAGGTGTCCCAATACTTTTGGCAATACAGTGTGTATATATAGTTGCGTAAACAAAGTGCTTTAGAATATCCACTCTTTACAACCGTGTTGAGCAGAAAAACATCTCAAAAAACACAACAATGCCAGAATACTGATGTTCTTAATTGATAGGAGTGGAACCAGAAGTGATCTTCTGCTCTTTATGGTCAATGCTTTCATGTTTTTCTTTCTCTGAGATGCTTTTCTGCTCACCACAGATGTAATGATTGGTTGTTTTTCATGTTACTGTAGCTTTCCTGCGAGGTTATATTTAACCGTTATGAAGACTCAGTGGATTAGACTTTGGACTTCAGATCAGAAGGGCATGATTTCAAATCTCAGCACCACAAAGTTGCCACTGCTGGGGCCCCTGAGCAAGGCCCTTAACCCTCACCTGCCAGGTTGTAAGTCACTCTGGATATTGGTGTCTGCCATAAATAAGGGTGGTGGTATCCAGTTGTTATGCCATTGGAATTTAAAACAGAAGATCATGAGTTTAAATCCCAGCACCACTAAATTATTACTGCTGGACCCTTGAGAAAGGCCCTTAACTTTCACCTGCTTGGTTGTAAGTTGCTCCATATACAGGTGTCTGCCAAATGTCATAAATGGGGGAGGTGTTATCTCAGTGTTTAATGCAATGGTCTTTAAAACAGAAGGTTGTGAGTTAAAATCCCAGAACCACCAAGCTACAACTGCTGGGCCCTTGTGCAAGGCCCTTGCTTAATTTAAGTCACTCTGTATTAGAGCGCCTGCTATAAATAGGAGAGGTGCAAGCTTAGTGTTTAAGGTATTGGACTTCGGATTAGAATTTCGTGCATCTTCCATCATAAATGTAAGAAAATGTCCCATGCTGTAAGAATAAGAACTTTGTCCTCCCTGAGGAGGGAAAGGACGGGAAGATGTGTGAGAAGAGACACAGCTGAGCTCATGACTGCAGTAAGGCCAGCAGGAGTTGTGTAAGAGTGGAAGTGAAGGTTTCTCATGTTCAGGCCACGGGATGTTATTTTATATACGTGCGACCATCAACACAAACCAGTAATCGATAATGAATTCCTGTTTCAGTTGATTTTTATTGCATTAGTTTCTGGTTTAATTAATATTTTGTAAAAGCATTTCTGAAAAAAAAACACTGAACAGACATAATAAAAAATTGTTATAATAAATAAAAAAACAAAACAGAAAGAACTAAAAAAATGAACATGTTACGCTGAGCTGGAGTGGATCGCAAGTTCGAACTACTAAATGAAGCACATACCAATTTCATGGTCAGGTGTCCACAAACTTTTGCACTTATAATGCAACTGGGAGATTATGGTATACACAGGGTTCATTTATGATCATTTATTCTTCCTGTTTCTGAAAACTAAAAGTGTGTGTGTGTGTGTGTGTGTGTGTGTGTGTGTGTGTGTGTGTGTGTGTGTGTGTGTGTGTGTTTAAGGTCTTGTTTGTAACGTACAGTCATGTAAACTATGTCTAGCTGTCAGTTCAGAGCAGGTCTGAGGTCTCTCTCTCTCTCTTTCTTTCTCTCTCTCTCTCTCTCTCTCTCTCTCTTTCTCTCTCTCTCTCTCTCTCTCTCTCTCTTTCTTTCTCTCTCTTTCTCTCTCTCTCTCTCTCATTCTCTCTCTCTCTCTCTCTCTTTCTTTCTCTCTCTTTCTTTCTCTCTCTCTCTCTCTCATTCTCTATCTCTTTCTCTCTCTCTCTCTCTCTCTCTCTCTCTCTGTCTCTCTCTCTCTCTCTCTCTTCTCTCTCTCTCTCTCTCTCTCTCTCTCTCTCTCTGTCTCTCTCTCTCTCTCTCTCTCTCTCTCTCTGTCTCTCTCTCTCTCTCTCTCTCTCTCTCTCTCTCTCTCTCTCTCTCTCTCTCTCTCTCTCATCCTCCTCTTGTGCTTTCATTATTTCCACTTACTTTAAAACAAGGCCTTTTTTGTTCAAGGCCTCATCAGACTCACATGGTTTGGAAGCGAGAGGACACAGAGGTGGGACTGAGTGAGGTGGAGAGAATAAAGTGCTCAAAGGAAAGATTCAGATACTCTGTCTCTTTCTGGGAGTTTTCGGATGCCCACTGTTCTTTCAGCTTCTGAGGAAAGCACAGAGGAGCACAGCATTTCGATAAAAGCAGAAACATTAACAGAGGAACAAGACTGTATGCTGAACAACTGGGAGAAGTTTCTAGAAGTGGAGGAATCAGTGGAGAAATCATTGAAACACTCTCTAGATTTAAGGCAGGGAGCAAAACAATGTTCTTAAAACCCGTGAAACCCGAAGAAGATTCTAGATTCTAGAATCTAAGACTGTAAGGGGGAGGGGGTCCTCAGAGATGTTGGAAAACGATTCTAGAACAAGAACGACAGTGGGACAAGATTCCAGAAGTGGAAAATACCAACAAAACAAGATTCTGCAAAGATTAGAACCGAATTCTGGAAGTCTGAAGGACTGGAACAAGTTTGAAAAAGTTGATTGATATTCGAGAAAACCTGGAACCTGGAAATAAAGGTGAAAATACTGTGGACGATGTTTTCTGGAAAACCAGTGGAACCAATATTCAGAAGCAAATCCACATCTGCAAAATTCAGAACTTAAATTGGAATATAAAACCTTGAAGGAAGGGACATGGAGAACACAAAAGCAGAAGGTAACGAGTCACTGAGTCGAGTTAGGAGTCAATACTCAGACACATTCATGTCTTTATTCATCATTCAGACGTAACTCCAGATGTTTTCAGAAGATCTGTCGGGATGTCAATGATGTTTTAGATCTTAATTCTCAATGTGGACAGACAGACAGACAGACAGACAGACAGACAGACAGACAGACAGACAGACAGACAGACAGACAGATAGATAGATAGATAGATAGATAGATAGATAGATAGATAGATAGATAGATAGATAGATAGATAGATGTAAACGTGAATCCACTGTGTTGTTTATTGCTCATTTTGCTCGCTTGGGGGTTTGAATTTAGCGGTAATGTATTATGAGTTAGCGGCCGGAGCAGCACCTTTAAGAAGGTAGTGGATGGAGGTAAGACATGTGACCGAGGAATCAAGACATGCATCAAGAGTGAGTCATAGACAGATGTGGAGGAGAGAATCTGGTAATTTTCCAAAATAAAACATTGTTCAGAATCAGATAATAAACAAAACGGAAATAATGTAAGTTATGTATTCTTTCTGTGCGGCCCGGTACCAATTGACCCACGGACCGGTGCTGATCTGGTGACCACTGATCTAGATGATAGATACAACCCTCACATTTACGTTTACGGTATTCAGCAGACTCCCTTTTCCAGAGTGACATAGGTGACTGGGGTACTGATTGGAAGGTCAAGGGGTTTAAGCCTCAGTATCTCCAAGCAGTTGCCACTCGGGCCCTTGAGCAAGGCTCTTAATCCTCTGTGCTACAGAGGCACTGTATCATGTCTGACCCCAGCTTATATATGTAATATATTATATATGTAAATATGTATATGTATATATAATTTCTGTACAGTATAAAGCACCCGTTCTTCACCTTTGTAGACAGACAGACAGACAGACAGACAGACAGACAGACAGACAGACAGACAGATAGATAGATAGATAGATAGATAGATAGATAGATAGATAGATAGATAGATAGATAGATAGATAGATAGATAGAGGGTACTTGCTATAATTACAGAGCACAGACTAAAATTAATTTTAAAAAAGCTTAAACTGTTGCTGCAGCATTTTTTTTTGTTTCCATCCAGGTGATTGGTTTTAAGCCATTAAATACTGCAGCAAGGTTATTTATGTACCCTCCGTCATTCCACATGAGCACATGCCTACCTTGGTATAAGGAATTTATGAGATTGAATGAGAGTGTAACATTTTCATGAAGGAATAAAACCAAAATTAAACAGACTGAAGGAATAAGTGAAGGGAGTCTTTGTGGTTAGACCATGTGGAAAGCATTCTTACTGCAGTCTGGTTATATAAATGACTTCTAAACATTGTCTTTCGGTGTGTGTGTGTGTGTGTGTTTCTTAGATGCATATGCGGATTCACACATGGACGATCCAGAGCTGCACATTCAGGTTCAGGAGGAATGCAAAGTCCGGTTTTAAACCCACTCACTCAGTTAGCTAGCTACTTTTTGTACACTAGCTAGCTAGTTAGTTCTGGCTAGTTTGGCCAATTTGTTATGCTCTCATTTGGCTGATCCTTATTTTTATTGCAGATCACGTTGTAGATTGTTGAAGCCCAAACACATTTAAGCTATTGTTCTTTTTTTTTTTGGTTTGTCTATTAGTTATAATTAGCAAATTTGAATAATGTTATCAGCTTTTAGACATCGAACATAGAGAAAAGAAACAGTATATTTGATAGACATTTTGTGTTTGTATTTAAATGTAGGTTTAAACAGGAAATTGCACTTGATTCAGGAAAATCAGGGACT
>NC_060891.1:26251878-26274378 GCF_014805685.1 Silurus meridionalis | reverse complement strand
TCCATCCATCCATCCATCTACACATTTCATCATCTATTCATTTATCCAACCATTTTTTCCTGCTGTCCAACTGACCATTCTATCTTCTTATAGACTTCTTACAATTTCACTAATTTGACTTTCGTTAAATTGTGTTTATCCATCCACTTAACTAAAAAGTATACATAGTATTTACTATACATTTATCCCTTCACCATTCTATCCATCTGTCAATCAGATTAATCAAATAAAATGCCCTCAAACTATTTCTTTATTTAACTGTAAAATCATTTACAGATCTGCAGGTTCTATTCCTCTATCCAATAATCTATTTATTGACCCTTTCCTCTTCTTCACTCTTTTTTTTTTTTATCAGTGATCCAGCCCATAAACAGAGAAGAAAGAAAGCAGCTGTCCGTCATTATCCTGACTGGGAGGCGGAGCCTAATCGTTTTCCCCATGACATTTCCTTCACTTCCGACGTGGAATCACGTCACAAAGCCACGCCCATCCAATTACACAGGATTCCAGAGACAGAGAGGGCGGGGTCAGCCCTGGCCGATGCAATGGAGACATTCCTTCCATACAGACATGGGGACTCTCGCTGTTCAAGCCGTTCCCATTCAACTGACTCGAGCCTTGACATTACGTTTGTAAGCTGTAGCCCCTCCCTCAGTCCAGACTGCCAATCACATAGCAGAGGGCAAAGCAGCAGAGGTGGGGTTTACAGACCCAGCTGTGGGCGCGGGTCACCTGACTCGGCCAGCGTGATGAAGCCTTTGCAGCAGGTACAGCGGAAAAGCAGGTCACTCAATGGCCTGCAGCTGGACAGCTTTGACAGCGGCCCTCACGTGATCCGAAGTCCTGCCCACCCGAGGCTGGTGCGCCAATCAAGCGCCAAATCAAGGCTGAGGAATAGCAGCCCGGAGAGGCATCACGAACCCAACACACACACCATCGCTGACGAGCTTACACAAAAGGTTACACACAAACACAGGGCTTTTCTAAGCTAAAATTGTTTATTTACAAGCGTACCACTTTCCATTCTTAGGATTCCGGACCTCCTATATTGGAGGACTTGAAATGGAAAGGCGTGTCCGATGAATGTGACCCCACCCCTCTGAGTGAACGTAGCAGGAAGGAGGGCAAAGGTTTCCGAAGCTCCTTCAAAAAGCTTTTTAAGAAGAGGTAAGGGTAACAAATTTTCTCTAACACACCAAACTGTGACAAAAAATCTCTCTAACACATCACACACAAACACATGGTTTAGAAGGACATAATTTATAAGGACCTGTTTAGATAGACATGCTGAAAATATTGTGTAGAACAGGGGTCTTCAACGTTATTCAGGTCGAGGACCCCTTAGCGATAGAGACATGGAGCAGGGACCCCTGATACAAAATGTGTCAAACATAACCACTGATATTAATAGAAATCAAGCATATTTATATATTTATTTTATTTATATATATATATATATATATATATATATATATATATATATATATATATATATATATATATATATATTTTATATTATGTTAAGACAATAAAAACTATATTGTCGTTGTACATGCGTCATTGCCTGTATATTTTCAGATATATTCAAATCTTTTAAAAATATAATTTTTTTTCAAACATATTTTGCAATTAAAATCACAATTGAATAAGTTGTTCACAGTTGTCTATTATTTTAATAGATTTGCAGTTTCATAAATTTTCCTTTTACTATCAGGTGGACGATTATACATTTACTTAACTTCAGATTTAGGGTTCCCTGGTGGTCAGGATTCGGCGTTCTCACCGCCGTGGCCTGGGTTCGGTCCCCAGTCAGGGAACCAACCCCAGCCACTAGGGTTGCACAAGCCAGTGCACTCTTAGTGCCGGTCCCAAACCCGGATAAATGGGGAGGGTTGCGTTAGGAGGGGCATCCAGCATAAAAACGTGCCAAATCAAACATGCGGATCACGAATACGGATGATCTGCTGTGGCGACCCCTAATGGGAGAAGCCGAAAGAAAGTTTTTACTTAACTTCAGATTTTATTTTAATGGATTAAATTAATTATTTTCAACAAAATTTTACAAACAAAACCCCATAATAGTAAAGTTTGTTTTAAACTTTGCAAATTGCTTAAATAAAAAATTAAATAAAAAAAAAAAGACGAATATTCACAGCTTTTGTCATAACACTCAGAATTGAGCTCAGGTGCATCCTGTTTCCACTAATGATGTTTCTACAACTTGATTGGCGTCCATCTGTAGTAAATTCAGTTAATAGGACATGATTTGGAAAGACACACTCCTGTCTATATGAGGTCCCACAGTTAACAGTGCATGTCAGAACACAAACCAAGCCATGAAGTCCAAGGAATTGCCTGTAGACCTCAGAGACGGGATTGTATTGAGGCACAGGTCTGGGGAAGGGGACAAACATTTCTGCAGCATTGAAGGTCCCAATGACCACAGTGGCCTAAATCATCTGTAAATGGAAGAAGTTTGGAACGCTTCATAGGGTGGAGCTGCTCGGCCAAACTGAGCAAGCGGGGAGCAGGGCCTTAGTCAAGGAGGTGACCAAGAACCCAATGGTCAATCTGAAAGAGTTCCAACATTTCTCTGTGGAGAGAGGAGAACCTTCCAGAAGAACAACCATCTCTGCAGCACTCTACCAGTCAGGCCTATGTAATAGAGTGACCGGACGGAAGCTACTCCTCAGTAAAAGGCACATGACAGCCCGTCTGGAGTTTGCCAAAAGGCACCCGAAGGACTCTCAGACCATGAAAAACAAAGATTGATCTCTTTGGTCTGAGGAAACCAGGTACCGCTTATCACCTGGCCAATACCATCCCTACAGTGAAGCATGGTGGTGGCAGCATCATACTGTGGGGATGTTTTTCAGCAGCAGGAACTTGGAGACTGGTCAGGATTGAGAGAAAGATGAATACAGAAAACCTGCTTCAGAGCGATCTGGACCTCAGACTGGGGCGATGGCACACAGAGATAAAGAGTGGCTTTGGGGACGACTCTGTGAACGCACTTGAGTGGCCCATTCAGAGCCCAGACCTGAACCCCATTGAACATCTCTGGAGAGATCTGAAAATGGCTGTGCACCGACGCTCCCCATCCAACCTGATGAAACTTTGGCGATTCTGCAAAAAATAATGGGAGAAACTGCCCAAAAAAAGGTGTGCGAAGTTTGTAGCATCAAACTCAAAAAGACTTGTAATTGCTGCCAAAGGAGCTTCAGCAAAGCATTGAGCAAAGTCTGTGATGCTTATGTAGGTGATTTTGTTTGTTTTTTATTTTCAATAAACTGGCAAAGATTTCGAACAAACTTTTTTTCATGTCATTATGGGGTTTAGTTTATAGAATTTTAAAGAAAATAATGAATTTAATCCGTTTTGGAATAATGCTGTAACATAGAATGTGAAAGCTATAAAAACTTTCCAGATGCACCGTACAAACCTCTTGACACAAAGATAAACTCCACAAGACCTGCTGTTCTGAAGAAGCTGGGCGTCAAAGTCTTCTTTTGCCCTTTTGGTGGAGTCACGCAGATCTTTTTGTGTCTTCAAAAACTTGTAATCAATGTTATCTACTTCACTTGTCATGGGTAATTGTGTATTATTACACTCGTGTGTGTGTCAGGTCTGGCGGAGAGAGCAAGGCGGAGAAAGCTGTGGAGAAGAACGAGGGACAGAGCAGCAATGATCTGGAGGCTGGGAGGGTAAACAGAGCACGAAAACCTGGAGATATCGACAGAGGAACTGCAGTTTAAACACGTGCACACACACACACACACACACCTGATTATTTTGTTGTATAGCAACACAACATCAAACACGATCTTTCACACACACATTCTACTAGAAGAATCATGATGTCTAGCCAATAGAGATGTTCCTCTCCATAACCGAGGCTGATACGATTCACACCTTGATGCATAGTCAACGATACGGTACATTAAAAGACACGCACGTTACGACTCGCCCCAAAAGAAAAAAAATACGATGCTCTACAATTCTTCCAGGTTACAAATAGTTTTTTTTCTTTGGTTCAGACAGCAAATAATCAATTTAATTAAGTGCCTTTTGACGTCTAACGCATGGCCCCTTTCACAAACATGGCTTTGTACCGCAAAAAAAACCAAAAAAACCCCCAGACGTTCTTTTCCTGTTGTGTCTGCAGGAGGTTACAGCTCTACCTCTGCCAGGTTAATCTGTATTCTATGTAACTCTCAGGACACGCCTCGGTCTCCGTAGCGTTGCCGAGAGAGCGTGCTCAGGAAACGAGGGGAAAATTGATCCGCGTATAAAATATTGGTCACAAATTATTGGTCACTTTCTAAATAATAAAAGTAAAGCGCATCTACTGACAATGATAAAGAAATCAATCGTTTTTACCGACGCAACTATGTGTATGTTCACAATCATACATCGTGATAGAAATGCCAGCTTGTACCCAATGCGCTTAAAAAAAATTATTGCATTGTTAAATCTTACCATCCCTAATAACCATACACCATCACACACACACCTTATGCTTCTTTGCTTATGCTTCCCCCCTCTGTAAAATTACACCCAGTACCACTACACATTAATACCCACCTACGAGTTCTAGATTTCTGTTCATCTGTCAATCATCAGTACGACATTAAACCCGTAACCTCCGCTGTTGTGTAAGAAATTAATACTTTGAAGAAAGAAAGAAAAAAGACACAAGGAGCAGCGTTGGTTGTTTATTTCCACCTTTAATGTGTGTTACCTCAATCTCATAGATCAGTTTCACTTCCGAAACAAAATATAGACGATTATACAGTCTGTAAAACCAAAATATTATCGTACACTATTTACAGGTCGATGTGCATCGTCGTTTATTTTCGTGATGAACGCCGCACCCTGGAAGGTCGAGAGGTTAGCGCAATTTAAACATTCTTTCTCTCTCTCACACACACACACACACACACACGCTCCCCTGCATGTTTCGACTAGTACGCAATGTCTTATGGAAAACACACAGCGAGTCTCGATCCATCCCACGTCACCACCTTCGTCCGACGCCGGTCGATTGGTCAGGACACGTCTGCGCTACAGTCTTGCACAAGAGCTATGATGGTGTGAATTCATACTATAGTATGCATAAACTTTATAGACAAGAGTATCGGGACACCTTACTTTTCCAAAAGTATGTGCTTCGTCCCCCAAACCAGATGCAGCAGCATGAAAGTCTCCCTTTACTCATGCTAAGAGAATCGAACCTGTTCCAGCATGATTGTGCAGTAATCATCTCTATGATAAGATATGCTTTCCATGGGTTGGAAGATCTCCTGCTAAAAAGCTCTAAAACCCTAGGAGATGTATGTTAAAGCTCACAGGAAGCTCCTCACCCCACCTCCATCTTTACTAACACTGAATGAATGTGCACAGAAATATCCACACAAGATCTAGTGGAACATCTTCCCAGAAGAGTGAAGCGTATTATAAGGGCGAATGGAAACTCTATGTGGAATGAGATGTTCAATCTCATGGTCAGGTGTCCACAAACTTTTGTCTGTATATAGAGTATTTAGAACTAGATCTAGAATTGAATGGTCTCTCATTTATTATTAGATTAGATCGCTGTTTAGAGTGCAGTGTGTATTTTCAGTATAATCTGGAAATCCTTCTATTCATTTACGCCATTTTTGCAGAATCCTTATTCAAAGTGATTTACATTTATCTCATGTATACACTGAGCACTGGAGGCTTAAGGGCCTTTCTCAAGAGCTCTAGAAGTGGCAGGGGTTGGTGGTGCTGGGATTTGAACCCACGACCTTCTGATCAGAAGAATCTCTGAGAGCACGGCGCTGGTGCTCGATACGTTATTAGATGATTACATGAAAAATGAGTGTTAATTTTGAAACACAAAAAATGTAGTCTCACATGAAGGACACGTGGCAGTTCTGCAGCTCTGCGCTTTGGCTCAGTTTGTGTCTCACGGCTCAGTCTAGCAGCTCACGTGTCCACGACCCAAAAACCTTCTTTAAAAAAATGTAATAAAAAAAAAAAACAACAGTCTAAAGGATGTGAAAGTGTAGATTTTTCTATGCGGTACATTTTTGTTATCAACACGTGACTCGTAGCTTCAGTGCAAAACTAAAGCAAACTTTAGACACGGAACATGTCTTGATCGATCTGGGTAAAAGGATTTCTTTGCACTCCTGCGCCTTGGAATAATGAGGTTCTACAACAGATTGTATCATGTTTGACCTAAATCAGTTGAATTAATCGTGCAGGATGACGATGTGGCTCAAGTGCACTGCGCAAACACTCTTACTGTCAATACAGTTACCCAGTCTTTACTGTCAGAACTGTTATTACTCTCCTGTCAGACACCACTGTTATTACCGTCTTGTCATTCAGAACCGCCATTACCCAGTCATTACAGTCATGTCCCAGACGTCAGTCATTACCCAGTCATTACAGTCATGTCCCAGACGTCAGTCATTACCCAGTCATTACAGTCATGTCCCAGACGTCAGTCATTACCCAGTCATGCCCCAGACGTCAGTCATTACCCAGTCATTACAGTCATGTCCCAGACATCAGTCATTACCCAGTCATTACAGTCATGTCCCAGACGTCAGTCATTACCCAGTCTTTACAGTCATGTCCCAGACGTCAGTCATTACCCAGTCATGTCCCAGACGTCAGTCATTACCCAGTCTTTACAGTCATGTCCCAGACGTCTGTCATTACCCGGTCTTTACAGTCATGTCCCAGACGTCTGTCATTACCCGGTCTTTACAGTCATGTCCCAGACGTCTGTCATTACCCAGTCTTTACAGTAATGTCCCAGACGTCTGTCATTACTTAGTCTTTACAGTCATGTCCCAATCTTTACAGTCATTACCCAGTCTTTACAGTCATGTCCCAGACGTCAGTCATTACCCAGTCTTTACAGTCACATCCCAGAAATCCGTCATTACCGAATCTTTATATTCATGTCCCAGACGTCTGTCATTACCCAGTCTTTTCCTTCATTACTCTCTTGTCTGACATAATGGTCATTAGTGTCTTGTTTAACAGGACTGTCACTACTCTCTTGTTCGACACAACTGACACAGTCTGTCATTACCCAGTCTTTACAGTCACGTCCCAGACGTCTGTCATTACCCAGTCTTTACAGTCATTACTCTCTTGTCTGACATAATGGTCATTAGTGTCTTGTTTAACAGGACTGTCACTACTCTCTTGTTCGACACAACTGTAATTAACGTTAACAGCTATTACTGTCATGTGCAACAGGACAGGTCATTTCGAACAAGACTGTCACGTCCAAACGACTGTCATTACCACCATGTCTCACAGGACTGTCATTTCCAAAAAGATGTTTTTTACGGTCATTACGGTCATGTCCAATAATAATAATAAAAACCCCTAACATTTGATGACAGACGGTGACATTCAGCTACAAGGATTTTTAAAGGCGAATCAAAAAAGCGCGCCTCTTGCATGCGGAATGAAAACGACACAGCGACTGACCACATGCAGCAGAAACGTGAAAATCCAACTTCGAAGGAAACGGCGTTCTCCGTGTTTTACGTTCTCATTCCATCATCATCATCATCGCGTTTTAACATTAATACCTCAGAAAAAAAAAAAAGAAAAATGAAGTATAATTTCTGGCTAAAATCTATTACTTGTTAGGTCTATAAACTACCGACATCACGTGTTTAAAACGTGTCTAAGGACTGTAGTGTAAAGCGACGTTTGTAAGTGTGTGCTGTTTTCTCCGTCACATTATAGTCCGTAAAAAACTGTGCAAAATTTTAAATACAGCGATTAGAGTAAGATTAGGCATGGCTTTCAGTCCGGAAGCAACACACACACACACACACACACACACACACACACACACACACACACACACACACACACACACACACACACACACACACCTTTCATAGAATATATGATAGTATATATACAGTCTTCTTTCTGAAAGGATTTGGAATTTGTAGTGAATCAGTTGCTTTAAACGGATAAGAATTTGATCTTCAAGTTATTTTAATATACACTGTATGAGCAAAAGTATTGGGACACCTGACTTTTCCAGCCACATGTGCTTCTTCTCCAAACTGTTACCACAAATTTGTCTTTGTGTGCATGAAATTTTCCCTTCACTTCAACCAAGAGACCCAAACATGTTCCCCTGTGCTCAAAGCCAGCTCCATGAAGATACCTTCCATGGGTTGTAGTGCAAGATCTCCTGCCATAGAGCTCTGAACCCTACTGAACGTTGATGGCACCCAAGAAACCTCACCTACATCAGAAACTGACTTTACTAACACCCTTGTGGCTGAATGAATCTTCAGAAATCTCCACAAAATCTTGGGGAACATCTTCCCAGAAGAGTGGAGGTCATTATATCAGGAAATGGGGACTCAATGTGGAATTGGATGTTTTTGTATTTAAATAAAAAAAAAAGCAGATACGAATTTTACGGTCAAGTGTCCACAAACTTTTGGCCATATAGTACGTTTGTGTTTATAACATCTGTAAATCCAGATGTTATTATACACTGGATACAGGTCACGTGTATCGCTGAAGTAAACAAGTTTATTAGTAACGCGTCAGAAGCTGAAGAAGTGAAGTCTGAAAAACAGTTTGGTCCAATTACAATCTTCATTTTTATTTATTATAATAATAAAAGTAATCGTTGGTATTTTACGTATAAACGAAGCAGGAGTTTCGTTTCATACCGCCATCAGATCGCTGGCGTTCGCATCGGATGAGACACGTGAAGTGAAAACTGAACAAATAAGCGTCAAAATCAAATCAGTTTTAAGTTTTCATTCGTTTATGAGCTGCAACGTTCGCTATAACTGGAGACGGCACCGATATAATACAAAAATGGCGTCAAAAATAAATATATATATATTTTTTAAAAGGCATTTAGGAAAATGCCAAATTTTTCCATTCCAAAAACACATTTTCTTCATATCCTTTATATCCTGACTATATACACCGATAGTGTTACTGACTGTTTGGCTGCTTTACATTATAAATAAATACAAAAATTGAAGTGTGGAAGTTTTAAAAGAAAGAAATCGTCTGTATTTCAGTACCGGCTCGAGATCTCTGAGAAGAAAAATATCATTGTGCCATGTCTAGTTGTCACAATAGCGATTCAGCTAGTTTTTTAATGACTAGCATGCTAATACAACAAAAATTTTATTTGGCCAGCGATTTCTTTTTGCGATGGCAAAAATCCGTCTCGTCCCAATAAACACGTAAAAATATCAGATTATTGGCAAACGCCTCAAATTCATATCGTTTAAAACCCACAGGACGATCATTTGGCAGCGAGTTCAAGACTGAAAACTTTTGTGGTAGGAGGTGTGGCCGAACGCCAGTTTGTGAATGGGGGCGGAGCCAAGGAATGTGATTAGCAGGGACGCCATACACGAGTGAAATTTTAATTGATTGCCCTGTGGTTCAGCGAGCGGGGCAAGTCGGATTGAAGAACTCTAGGAAAGAGCTGCACAGGGCAATCGATAAAGAAAATTTCACTCAGGTGTGGGATCATTACTACTCACCTCCCCCGGCTCCGCCCCCAATTTATAAACCGGCGCTCAACCACACCTCTGTGTGGCACCTCCATCCTGTGTGAGAACATATGAATAACGTGAGCGAACAGCGATACACAAACACCTGCAGATAAGTATGGAGCAATAAGACTAGAGATTTAACTTTGCAGTTTTACGTGATGTCTCCAAGATTAAGACTGAAACTGTGATTGGTCCTGCAGGAGAATATCCAAGTTTGACTTCAAACGACTCCGACTGGTTTTCTGTCATTTGGAACAAATTCGCGGTTGGAATGTGGATCCGATTCTATGGTTCTAATAGACCCGAAAGCCGCGCGTGCTAACGCTAATCTTTAATTAAATGTCATTCAAATTGCATAAAACCTTAAAAAAAAAAAAAAAAAAAAGAATAATATCCTGTGCCCCAACGCATTTTACATTTTGTATTAAATTATTTTATAATAGATAAATATGGGACAGAATGATAAAAAATATATAATATATATATTATCATCGATTATTAATAAATGGCATGACGTTTTCCCGCTGAACCTCGTGCTCTCGCGTCTTTGCTGGACTTTTAAATAAAAAAAAAAAAAAACATTATTTGAAGGGAAATTTAAAGGGAATCATTCGGGCAAAAATCGTAAATGTAATCAACTGGAGTTTGTAGATGTGTAGTATTGATCAAGTGGACGTTAATACTTGAAGTTTAGTGTCTGATGGCACTTTTGTGCTGATTATATATATTTATTTATTTATTTATATATATATATATATATATATATATATATATATATATATATATATATATATATATATATATATATATGACACCTGACTTCCAGCCATATGTGCTTCTTCTCCACAATTGTATAGAATGAAATCTCCTACGAGAAACATGTCCCAGCATGACAACGCCCCCTGTGCACAAATCCAGCTCCATTAACATACATGAGTTGGAGTGGAAGATCTCCAGCTACAGAGCTCTAAACCCTATTGAACACCTTTTCTGATGGATTTTTTTTCTACTCTGACTGCACCCCAGGAACCTCCTCACCTCACCTCACCTCACCTCACCTCACCTCCATCAGCACCTGACTTAACCAATAGCTTCACAAATCTCCACAGAAATCTAGTAAAACATCTTCCCAGAAGAATGGAGGTTATTATAAGAGCGAATGTGGAATGCGATGTTCAAAAAAAAAAAAAAAGAAGCACATATCAATCTTCGTCAGGTGTCTGCAAACTTGTTCTTAATACTTTTTCCTAAAGTGAGCAATGATCCCTTGTGCACTCGTAAGAAACCATTTGAGTAGCGAAACAGGTGCATCATGAGATAATCACCAAAAAATATCGACCGGCGTTCGGGAGAAGCCTTTAAACCTCTGAAAAACCAAAGTATGTACACGGGTCCGTTAGCGTTTCTGTAACTTCTATGCATGAACACGTTTCTGATATTGTGATGCATAAATCCACAGGCATGTTATTGTTTATTATTATTACTAGAATAAGTAACGATGGCGAAGACCTACAGAGAAGTTACGCACCACTCGTCTGAGCAGAGCTGTTTTTTTTTTTTACTTTGTGCTGCGGAACAACAACGTAATAACCCGCGAGGTGAAGCGGACAAATTACCGATTTTATCGAACTTAACATTGTACGTCCAAAAGTATTAGGACACCCAGCCATATGTTCTTTCTATAAAAAACCTGGAGGCACACGACTGTATGCGACGTCTTTGGACGCTGTAGTATCGATGGGATGGACTGGAAGATCTTCTGCACCTGAGTGCAAACTCTATTAAACACCACGAACGCCGACCGCACCCCTGGAACCTCCTCACCGCACCTGACGGAATGAATCTCACAGAAATCGTCACAAAGTCAACTGGAACATCTTCCCTGAGGAATGGAGGTCAAAAAGCAAACGTGAGACCAGACGTTCAATAAGAAGCGGGAAATCTTTCACTCGGGTGTCCACATTGGCCCCACAGTGTCTAAATCTATTCTCTACAATAACGACTGAAACGACGCTCACGATTTAGACAAGGTGGTTTTATTGCACTATTATTGTTTAGGACGAGCAAAAAAAGACGACAATTTTGGCTAAATATAACTACAATATAAACATACTTATAACTAACACCCGATTTCATCGTATAAACTGAAGGGAAATTTTCATAATACAAAATCACACGCCTTCTAATTTTTGCGCACACACGACCGGGGAAAGTCAGGTGTCCCGATACTTTTGCCCGCACAGCGTCGTTCGAAAAGAAATAGATGGCAGATATTTGATTATCCCTAAAACGCCAATCGGTGCGTTACTGAGTCGGCACGTAGCAGCCGTGAAGGTCGAGACGTCACCGGCGGCGTATCAGCTCTTTAAGAGACGGACTGTTATAGAGGGAAGGCTGCAGGCAGGCTGATGAAAAAAAAAAAAAGGAAAATAAAATACAAATAAAATAAAAAGACGCCTCATTGGAACGTGCCACAATAAATAGTTTAAAACAGGCGAGTCAGCGAGTGGCAGGGGTGTAGTGTGTGTGTGTGTGTGTGTGTGTGTGTGTGTGTGTAGTGTTTATGGTTGTGTCTTAAACAGACAGTAGTGTAAGAAGACTTTTCTGGCGAAGTGTTTATAGGAATGCGTGTGTGTGTGTGTGTTTATGCACGTGCACATGTAGCTTATAGCATTGGCAGGCGTGTAGAGTGTTATTTCATGTAGTGTGGAGAAGGAATGCTGTTAAGTGTGTGTGTGTGTGTGTGTGTGTGTGTGTGTGTGTGTACGCTCAGTAGCTGTTCTCATGGCCAGCAAGTATGTACAGGTTACTCTGAGCTGTTGGGTTATCTGTGGGCCGACTCTCTAATACCACCGTCCTAGAACACACACACACACAGAGTGACAAGTTACAAGAAGTGTAAATACTGTATGTGTATTACACGTGTGTGGGGAGCTGTTTGTGCATTGTTGTGTGTGTGTTTTACCTGTCTGAGCCCAACAGTCTGAAGATGCGCGATGTGTCCGAGATCTCCTGCGTGATCTGGTGCGATAAGAGAGCAATATTACACACACACACACACACACACACACACACACACACACACACACACACACACACACACACACACACACACACACACACACACACACACACACACAAAATACTGCGTGTACACACAAGCCCCTGAAAACACACCTCATTGGTTTTGAAGCTGCGTCCCTGCATGCCGTGTCTCCAGAATGCCAGCACACTGTCCTGCAAACAAACTGAACACACAACAGTGATTTAAAATAAAACAATAGACCTTCCTCACAGACACACCGACTGATCCCCAGACCTCCTCACACACACCGAATACACACTGACTGATCCCCAGACCTCCTCACACACACCCGAATACACACCGACTGATCCCCAGACCTCCTCACAGACCTCCTCACACAGACCGACTGATCCCCAGACCTCCTCACAGACCTCCTCACACACACCGACTGATCCCCAGACCTCCTCAGACACCCCCAAATACACACCGACTGATCCCCAGAGCTCCTCAGACACAGACTGATCCCTAGACCTCCTCACACACACCAACTAAACCCTAGACCTCCTCACACACCGAATACACACTGACTGATCCCCAGACCTCCTCACACACCGAATACACACCGACTGATCCCCAGACCTCCTCACAGACCTCCTCACACAGACCGACTGATCCCCAGACCTCCTCACAGACCTCCTCACACACACACGACTGATCCCCAGACCTCCTCAGACACCCCCAAATACACACCGACTGATCCCCAGAGCTCCTCAGACACAGACTGATCCCTAGACCTCCTCACACACACCAACTAAACCCTAGACCTCCTCACACACACCGACTGATCCCCAGACCTCCTCACACACCCCAAATACACAGTGACTGACTGCCACACACACACACACACACACACACACCTATTGCTTCAATCTGGAAGTTAAAGGTGAGTTCAGCTGAGAGCTTCTTGCTGGATTTTAACCGGCCTTGTAAGTTCACCATCTTTATACAACCTGCAAACACACACACACACACACACACACACACACACACACACACACACACACACACACACACACACACACACACAGAGTTAAACATACCCTGTAAACAGTATTACAGACTTGGTATTGAAACTGTATAAGCAAACAGCTGTGCATGTGTGTGTGTGTGTGTGTGTGTGTGTGTAGTGACAATCATGTGCGAGACAGTATTTGAATCCATACTCACGGTCCAAACACACCAGAATGGTGTCCCTTTCCAGCTGTGTGACGTGAATCACGCACGTTTGTGGCGTATCTGAAACAAACACACACACAGGAAGTCAAACACACACACACAGGAAGTCCTAAACCTGTGTCCAAAGCTACAGAATGCACTCTAGATGATCGGATACAGGAGCGAAGATTGGATCGTACCAGGCTCGGTAAAGGTCGGTGCGATGTCGTTGGGGTCGACGGTGCCGAAGGTCACGACCTGATCGGGCTGACTGCCCTTCACCACTGATACACAGATGAGCGGGTAGTGATGCTCTGGGACCACCAGCATCTCAAACACCTCTAATGGACAAGGGATTGTGAAGTCTATATTCTACACACACACACACACACACACACACACACACACACACACACACAAATTTACAAACAGAATAAGTGAAAATTACATCTATCATCATTTATATGCTGAGTCACATCAATCACTGGCTGAATCTCTAAAACTGACTTGCGTACTCTCAGACTCGCTTAGACTGACTCGCACTACAGACTCGCTTAGTTTGACTCATACCAGACTCGCTTAGACTGACCCGGTCAAACTGACTGATGCACTTTCAGATTTGCTCAAACTGACTCAATTAGGCTGACTTGAGTACCCTCAGACAGCGAGTACTTCCTTTAAACTGACTCGTACTATGATTCACTTAGACTGACTCATGTACTCTTACTCGCTCAGACCGACTTGCATACTCTCAGACTCTAGCTTAAACTGACTCGCTCAAGCAGACTAACTTGAACTGACTTCTTTACTCTGGTTTGTTTAGACTGCCTTATTTACTACAGACTCGCTTAAACTGACTCAGTCAAAATGACTTGTGTTCTTACAGACTCTCTCAAACTAGCTGGTTGAGGCTGACTTTTGTACTCTCAGACTGACTTGTGCATTCTCAGACTCGCTTAGATTGACTCAAGTACTGACCAACTTAAACTGACTCGTACTCCGAGTTGCTTAAGCCCTGACTCACTCACTCACTCAGAATCGTTTCTGTCTGATTTCCTTTATACTTTAAGATTTTTTCACTCAAACTCTGATTCAGATTCACATTCACTCTCAGTCACTGAAGGAGTCTGTGTGATTGAGTCAGAGTGACCGAAGGAGTCTGTGTGATTGAGTCAGAGTGACCGATGGAGTCTGTGTGAGTGAGTCAGAGTGACCGAAGGAGTTTGTGCGAGTGTGTCAGAGTGACTGAAGGAATCTGTGTGAGTCAGAGTGACTGAAGTAGTCTGACAGTCACTCTGACTTACACAGACACCTTCAGTCACTCTGACTCACTTACACAGACTTGTTCAGACACTTGGACTCACTCGATGGACATTTTTCATCATTAATCACGTGCTCAGACTCACAAACTCCTCAACACAACCCTCACCTTGATTAACATGAAGCGCTGCATGGACTCCACCCATTCAAACAAAACTACACTGGACTGGAACGCACCACACAGATACTTCATCCCAGTGTATGGATTGCGAACTAAAACACACAAACACACACCAGTTTAACAAGCCCATTCTAATAACCCTCACATCACACATTATACAATATACTCATATTCATTAAAAAGCATTCGTTTGCTTTCATGACATCCTGAACTCTTCTCAACTCACCTACACAGCACTTCTGGCACCCCTTTGTGTCTGGAATCTTATTGGACACTGTAAACTTCCTGTAAAAAGTTCAAAAGTAAAGAAAAATCAGTGCATCAAACACACACTATATACACACACACACACACACACACACACACACACACACACACACACACACACATTATGGACACCTGACCATATGTGCTTCTTTTTAAACATCATAAAACTTTACTTTTCTGGGAAGATGTTCCACAAGATTTTGCAGGGATTTTTGGAAAATTAGCCATTGGTAAAGTGATGTAGGTGAGGTGAAGAGATTCCTGGGGTGCAGTCATCATGTTTAAAGCTTGATAGCAGATCTTCCACTCCAACCTATCAAAAGCATATCTTCATGGAGCTGGATTTGTGCACCTTTTTTTGGGGGGGTCTCCTGGTTTAAATGAAGGGAACATTTCATCCAAATACGCCGTATACGATTGTGTGTGCCTGCACCCACATGGTAAATGTTTGTAGAAGAACCACATATGGCTGAAAAAATTGGGTGCCCAAATACTTTTGAACATACTGAATATAAAAACACACATCCAAACCAATAGTAAGCCTCCGACCTCTGATCGTCTCGTAAACATGAAACCCGGTTATTAAAAAGAAAATAAAAGAAATGCAAACTGATTTCTTTGTCGGCGCTCTGCGAATAACGCCGTAAAACAAACCCGCGTTTGCACGCATGACATACAATCAGATAAGCATCTCGGCTTTATAAATACGGGCTACGGTCTCCCTTTACATTCCCTCTGAGCTTCACTTTAAACTGCTGGTACAGAAAGAAGAAAAGCCTGAGGCTTACCGAGGGATGATTTTATCGGGCAGTCTGTAAGTCGGTATGGACACCGGTAACTTCTGCATCTGCCGAGCGTGCTCGAAGAGACCGCACAGGTTATGGGAGTACAACTGGGACGCTTTACCTGCACAACACACACACACACACACACACACACACACACACACACACACACACACACACACACACACACACACACACACACACACACACATTAAAAACAGAATCCAGCAACAAACGTGAATGAAGTGTGCATCCCACTGAACTCAAATCCGCAGTCTGCTCATTAAATATCCTTTAAACCAGAGATCACCAACCTTTTAAGTTTCTTTTTGAAGACATCTAACTGGTGTTTGGTTGTGTTTGGGGATCGGTTTGGTGGTTGCAAGTGTTTGAAGGGTCCGTCAATCAATAAAATATTTCATCGCAACTTGAATCGCACATTTGTATCTGTTGTAAATGTACCTTAAATTGATATTTTTTTTAACTTTTTTTAATACTCTAATCAACATGGCCATGGACCAATAAGGATGCTTATGTTTATTATTAGTGAAACCATTTTCAACAGAAAATATTCATGCTTTAAAAAAATTGATGGCGTTTTCAATTTCCATAAATCATCACGACACCACACGGAACTTTCGCGATGTTTCCACACGGACGGTTTTAATTGCCGGATGTGTGCCACATGGCGGATTTTTGGTCTGGGGAATAGGGACAAGTCTCTGATCCATTACCACGGTAGATGGTGGTAATGATCTAGTTAAGAATGTGAACCACCAATTAAGCAGAAGACGAAACATGGCGGATTTTGGTGCTTGATTTGAGACTCAGTAAAACAAATGTTTAGTGATTAAAAAAAAAAAAGAGTTTTCCCTGGAGTTTATTATTTTTCATATCTGAGTAAAGAAAGGACATCGTGAATAAATGCGTGTTGCAATTTTTTTATTATTTATATTTTGAATAAATACGGTCAAACAGAAATGCAAGGCGAGTTAATCTCGCGCTAATAAAATTAAGTTTTTCGGGTAAACGCGTTAATTTTGACAGCCCTAATATATATATATATATATATATACACACACACATACACACACTATTTACAAGAGTGAGTACACATCTCACAGTGCTTAAACAGATCTGCTTTAAACACAGTCAGTACTTCAAGTTATTTCTCTCCTTCACCAGTAAGCGATGAATGCATAACCCCACTATAGAGGTCTGTTTAGAGCTTTGTATTGGCTGATGTTCTCTCAACACCATCTCAAGCTCTTCAACCGTTCTGAAATATACTGTTGTTTGTTTGAGGCCATGGACATGTCCCTCGTCATCAGTCGTCTCCTCAATGCCGCTTTAACCAAACACAAACCCTTTGATGTGGAACTCTGGATTGTGTTTCACAACTGCTCCCAAGTATACACTACATGGACCAAAGTTTAATATGTGCTTCTTTTTGAACATCTCATTCCACATTTAGTCCCTCTAAATGAGATTCATTTAGTTACAAAAGTGTCATTAAAGTCAGGTGAGAAGGTCCCTGGGGTGCAGTCAAAAGGCCTAGAATGCTATAGGAGGAGATCTTCCACTCCAAACCATGTAAAGCAGAGGTTCAGGTTTGGGTCTCCTAGTTCTAGTGAATTTCATGCACATATAGCTGGAAAAGCTAGGTGTCCCAATACTTTTGTAGTAAATATTGCCCCTTGACCCCTACTCTCCATCGACATTTCATTTCCTCCCTGTGTGCTTTATAAGAATGCTGGGAAAGTTCTTACCGGATATAGAAAAGAGCCAGTTGTTCATCACATAAAGCCACGTGCACCTCCGGGGAAAGATCTACGAGACACGGGAAGGGAAATGAGTTCAAGTGGATGTGTCTGGGTTCCTTTTTATTGTCTGGGAAGCAATATAAAGGAAGGTGGTAACTTAGTGTTTACGGCTTTGAACTTTTGATCAGAAGGTGGTGAGTTCAAATCCCAGCCACCCCAAGCTGCCACTCCTGGGCCCCTGAGCATGGCCCTTAACCTTATAGCAGCTCAGTTTTTCAAATTATATAAATTTAACTGGATAAGATTTGGCATCTCGAAAAATGCCATAAATGTAAATGTATGTTGAAGAGTGCAGAAGAATCCTGGTGATCTTCTCACGTGATCAGAGTCTATAATAGTACTGAAAAACAAAACATTTCTCCAAAATCGCACCTGCTCCATCGAGGTCTCGTGAAGCTCGTTCAGATTGAGGGTGTACATTCCTTCCTCGGCTCCGAAAAGCAAATACTGATCTGAAAAAATAATAATAAAAAATGTATAAATATCGATCTGAATGAAAACGTTCCCACAGTCCATACATTAAAGATACGTATGAAGCAGCTACCGATGCCCCCGATTTCTTTGGTTCAATTTAATTAAGTGCCTTCTGACTTCTAACGCATGGCCCCTTTCACACGAACGGCTTTGTAGTGCAAAAAAAAAAACCCCAGACGTTCTTTTCCTGTTGTGTCTGCAGGAAGTTACAGCTCTACCTCTGCCATGTTAATCTGTATTCTATGTGACTCTCAGGACATGCCTCGGTCTCCGTAGCTTTGCGATACGTCTTAATTACGTAGCAGCAGCTTTGCTGAGAGAACGTGCACGAGAAACGAGGAGAAATCGATCTACGTATAAAATATTGGTGACAAATGATTGATCTACTGACAATTATATAGAAATACTTTTTTTTTTTTACGATTCAAATATTAAAAGCGATGCATAAAAAATATCTGCATTTCTAAGAACTCGTACCTCTGGTGTCTGGGTTGACCCAGGACGAAGCGCAGTGGACCTTCAGTGGACAGCCGTTAAACACTTTTGAGAAACACGCTCCCATCTGCAGGCAGAAAACCCATTTTTCTCACAGGTATATACACACACACACACACACACACACACACACACACAGTTTCCCTAACTGGAAGCTCAAAATAATACAGAATCCGAAGTGGAAGTTCTCTAACCTTTGCTCTGTAGACAAAGATTTGTGGACATCTGACAATAGGATGTGAGCTTTTTGAATGTCCTACTCCAGATATAGTCGCAATTTGCTATTATAATAACCGCCACTCTTCTGGGAAGATGTTCCACCAGATTTTGTGAAAATTTGTGTGAGATTCATTCAGCCAGGAGTGTTAGAAAGATCAGGTACTGATGGAGGTGAGGTGAGGAGGTTCCTGGAGTGCAGTCAGTGTTCACATGCATCATGTTTAATAGCTCTATAGCAGGAGATCTTCCACTCCAAGTCATGGAATGCACATCTTCATTACGATGGCTTTGTTTTAAGTTTGAGTCTTTTAGTTCAAGTGAATTGAAAATTTAATGCTACAGCTTTTAAAGATGTCCTTTGGGACAGGGCCATGTTTATCACGGTGTAGCGTCCTGTCTTCTGTCCGTACACATCTGGGAACTGAGGATGTTTTGGGAGAGGAATGTTGTCCCATATGTATCATACTGGATTCTAGCTAATCAGCAGTTCTGGGTGTTCTTTGTTGTGTTTTTCGTTTCATAATGTGCCAAACGTTTTCAAAATGGTGAAAGGTCCAGACTGCAGGTAGGTCAGTTCGGCACTCACCCACTACGAATTCATGCTTGTGTAAGACGCGATATAGTTGTGTCAAAGTTTCGAGACTGACGGTGCTGAATGGTGCTTTTCTGACCACATGCACAACATGTCTGTGATTTCATCTTTAGCAAGTTAGAACAAAGAGCAAACGTGAAATTCACATTGAGTCCCAATTTGTTCTTATAATTCCATCCACTCTCCTGGGAAGATGTTTCGCTAGATTTTTGGAGTGAGCTTCTGGATATTTGTGTTCATCAGCCACAAGTTTGTTATGAAAGGCAGGTACTGATGTAGGTGAGGAGACCTGGGGTGCAGTCAGCGTTCACATTCATCCCAAAGGTGTTCAGTAGGGATGAGAGCTCTATAGCAGCAAGATCTTCCTTTTCAAAGCATGTACACCAGATCTTTAAGAAGCTCACTTTGTGCACAGGGGCATCGCCATGCTGGAAAAGATTTTGGGTTTCCAAGTTCAAGTGAATACAATTTTATTATAGCGCCATCTAAAGACGTCCTGTAAAATTGAGTGCCTCCAGTTTTGTGGTAACAGTTTGGAAAAGAAACACATAGCAGGAAAGGTCAGGTGACCCAATACTTTTGAAAATATAGTGTGTAATAATATTATGATTGATAGATAGATAGATAGATAGATAGATAGATAGATAGATAGATAGATAGATAGATAGATAGATAGATAGATAGACAGATAGATAGAGATAATGTTTTGGGTTCATCATGCTCCTAATGTTATAAGATTATAAGATGAACACTAGAACATGATAGAATTGAGTAAATCTGGAACCTGAACCAGTGTGAAACCCACTGAATCCACCGAAAAAATAATTTGTACTGGAAACCCAGGTGACGTGTCTGACACGTGTGTGTGTTTCAGGAGGAGGAGCTGATGTACTTACGTGCACTTTAGGAGTGGGAGGCAGACCGTTACACATCGGCTTCTGAGACAAAGCGAGACGTTACGCGTTAAAATGATCGGCTACAAAAACACTGATGAAACAAACAACCAGGAACTGGTTCTAAAGGAGAAAAAAAAAAAAACAACAACAACACTCACAGGAATGTCTTTACTCCTGCGACTGGGAATGGTGGGTAGAGTCGACAGTCTTTCTCTCTCTCCGTTTTGTGAGGAGGCGCTCAGTCCGTTACCTACACACACAACACACACACATTTTAATCAGAAGAATGCATTAAACACCTAGGATAGTCATTTATCTACCACAATAATCATTTGATTTATTATTTATATACACCATATGGCCAAAAGAATTAACCCCCCCAAAATGGAGACAAAATTTTAAATGGGATGTGCACACCAATCTAATGGTCAGGTGTCCACAAACCTTTGCCCATACTGTGTAGATATAGTTGTTACTTCATTTTAATTCCTCACTAACCAGCTTGAGGTCTCCACCTGATAACATGCATGTCGTCATAAAAACACCACACACACACTATAAGGGGTTAATGCACATCACACACAGAAGTCTGTCGGTAGGGTCGATGTCACCGAATCGTGTAGGAGTCTAAACGCTAAACAAAGTCTAAACGAACGGAGAACATGCTGCACTTAACAGAGCTGAACAAAAAGCATAGAATCCACGCGTTTGTGATCTTCGAATTGCGTCAAAACGATATGATAAACCCGTTTCACTGCCGCCGACGTTCACCTGTCAATCAAACGAAGTGGGCGGGAAATTTTTATTGCTCACGTCGGAGGAAGTGCTGGAAAACGATGCCGTACCAGAGCAGTCATTCTGTTCCACCAACAAACAAACAAGCAGAGAGAGAGAGAGAGAGAGAGAGAGAGAGAGAGAGAGAGAGAGACAGACAGACAGACAGACAGACAGACAGACAGACAGACAGACCTGTTTCCATGGTTCCAGAGAGATCGAATGTTGGCTTAGGTTCGAAGGTGAAATGATATCGTGACTGCATTTACACTATTGTAATTGAGACGTGTTTGTATTTTTGAAGCTTCCTGTTCAGCTCATGTAAAGACAGAAACACACACTTGCTATGGCAATAAAAATAAGTTTCCATCAGCCTTTTCAGCAACTTTACCCCTCAGCCGTAATGTTTTTTTAACCATATTCATGTTTTAGCTTGGAATCAAATTCGCAGTACAGCAGGTGGATGGAAACGCCATTGGAGTCAATGGAAGCCGCTACACATCTACCGCCATTTTTACAACATCTACCAATCAAGCGGCATCTGGCTACCGGGGAGGAGGAACCAGGCTTACTGTCTTCCTTCTGCTCCTCTGCGTGAAGCCACTCCCAGAACCTAAAACTCCCATCATCCCCTTCAGGCTCTGTCTGAGCGTGCTGGGGAGGCCCTTTACCTAAGCTGCTGCGTCTCTGGGGGGGCAGACGAGGGGGCGGCGGCCTGGGGGGCACACAGGAGGCGGGCCGAGGAGGAGTGGCAGGGCTTGAGGAGGCAGGGCAACGTTTTATGGTTCCCTGCCCAGCGGCATCCTCTCCGTCAGGGTCGCTCTGAAGAGGACCGAGAGACTTCGGCTACGGAGAGAGAGAAATAAAGCGAGAGACATGTTCAAGCCAACAGATAAATAAACTGATGCATATATAGATAGATATA
>NC_060891.1:26246878-26249378 GCF_014805685.1 Silurus meridionalis | reverse complement strand
TTCGTATCACTTATTTACAATCAGAAATAAATAAATAAATAAATAAGTAAGTAAATAAAGTTCCACAGTCAAAAAAGAAAATCTAGCATTAAACAAAATTCATAGTCAAGATTCACAACAAAATTCCCAGTCAGCATTCCTAAAAAGAAATCCAGGTCAGTAATCCAACAAAATTCCCAGTCAGCATTCCAGGTCAGCATTCCAACAAAATTCCTATTTAGCATGCCTAAAAAAGAAATCCAGGTCACAATATTCAATAAAATTCTCAGTCAGATATTCCTATCCAAATTCGCATCCTTTATAAATTGCTAACAAAATTCCAATTCCAATATATAAAATAAAAAAAATCCTAGTAAGAGCACCCAAGACAATTTCACAGTCAACATTAGAAAAATCCAGGTCAGGAAAAAAACATTTTTTTTTTTCCTAACAAAAAAAATGTTAGCTCACCATTCCCAACAAGAAATTTCAGATCAGCAATTCCAGCAAAACTTCCCAATCAACATTATCCAAATCTGCATTCCCATAATTATTTTTAGCCAGCATTTCCAACAAAATACTCAGTCAGCATTCATACCTAAAAAAAAATCCTAGTCATTGTTCAACAAGATTTCCAGACAGGCTTTCCAACAAAATTCCCAGTCAGTGTTCAAAAATTTTTTTTATTAATCAATTAATTAAAAAATCCCAGTCAGAGAACCCAACAAAACTTCAGTCAACAATCCTAAAAATATAAATAATCCTGGTCAGGGTTTTTTTTCTAAAATTCCCAGGCAGACCCCCCCCCCCCCCCCCAAATTCGCAGCTATTATTCCTATTTAGAATTCCTAACAACATTGTAAGTCAGAACGCCCCCCCAAAATCCCAGGTATCATTCCAGACACAATCTCCAGCCAGCATTTTCAAACAAACTTCCAGTTAGCATTCCGAGCCAGAATTCCAAATATAATTACATCTTCATTTCGGCAAAGATTCAGCCACGTACAAGCATAAACGCATTCACACAATTTACGCGCACAATTCCAAACATGACTACGCACCTCCACACACCCACACACACACACACACTTACAGTTAATCTCGGACAAAGTCTTTTTATCCCTTGAACTTCGGCTTGCTGATGTGATCCGCTGGGGAACGTGTACCGGAGACTGCAAACACACACACACACACACACACACACACACACACACACACACACACACACACACACACACACACACACTTATAATATAAGCACACAAATGTTTCCAGTACCCCAAAAGCAATTTTATTATACATTATATATTACCAAAAATATTGGGACACCTGACTTTCCCAACCATATGTGCAAAATCTTATGGTGTCCACAAACTTTTGCCCACCAACATAACTACAGTATTTCTCTTGGACCTCTACGAGGAAGTCTCAAGGTCACGACCTCACCTCGGGGTCAGCTTCCTCGTCCTCGCCGTCGTGGCTGTCCTCGATGTCGGCGTGGTCGGGGTTGCTGGCTTTGTCTAGCAGCTCGATGGCGAGGGTGCGGCTCAGCGGCTGCGAAACGAACGGGTGCTGGACAGAGACAGGAAGTGAGCGTGTCAGCGAGTCGAGCAACGCGATTGGATAGGAGCCGGGACACTTTCCTTTTTCTGATGAACCTTTTGCATGTCCATGTGCGTGTGTGGGATTTATTTTATTTTAATCTTTCCGTACAATAGCTGATGGCCATCTTAATATCGGGTCAGCATTCGAACAAAATTCCTATTTAGCATTCCGCAAAAGAAATCCAGGTCACATTTTTAATAAAATTCTCAGTCAAATTTTCCCATCCAAATTCGTATCACTTATTTACATTCAGAAATAAAAAGTAAAAAATTCCCAGTCAGCAATCCTAAAACAAGAAATCCAGGCTAGCATTCATAAATATAGCTAATTTCCTTTTAGTGTAAAATCCAATTGTTGCTGATTACGTAGCATGCTACATGCTAACCTCGCATGACTTGGTTTAAAGAATTCAGCAGACACGCTCTGATTATTTTATCAGTTCCTTTCCTGCTCACAGTCTGTTCTGTTACTGTCCCAGAACTCATGCCTTTCTGTGTATAAAAAAAATAAATAAAAAAATACGTGTTAGCATGTAGGTTAGCGTAGCGGCTTATTATTGATGCTGTGAGGAAGTCAAACGTGTAGGAAGTTTTAACAAGCGGGTAACACGTTAAGAACTAGAGCTGCACCAACTAATCGATATTAAAATTAGTTATAGACGAACGTCGAAGCGTTTAGTTGGGCTGCTCAAGTTATGGTTTAGCGTGACGGTAAGAACACAGCCGCTTGGGAAAATGGTGAGCAGCAGGGAAAAGTGTCCATCCCTGATTCATGGGAGCATTTATATTAAACATAAACTGCACAGTGATGCACGAGCGCTTGAAAATAAAACACACTGGAGTCACAGATGAAGGTGAAACATCAGCACGGTGAGCAGAAACTCTATAATCGTGTGAAAATGGTGTAGTTTAATAAA
>NC_060891.1:26154378-26241878 GCF_014805685.1 Silurus meridionalis | reverse complement strand
CGGGCTGATTTATGAGAAACATCCGTCGGCTTGTCGGCAGATTTCCTGCGGAATCCGGATGGAATGCTCCAATTTTCTTCTTTTCGGGAGAATCTGGGCTGAACGTTGGAAAGCCGGTGCTTTTGATGGACTTTGAAGAGTTTCTCATGATGTTATACGATTGCTCATAGAGGTCATTTAGAGGTCGCAGATCGGACGCAGGAACATACGCATCGAAGCGATCGGGAGGGGAAAAAACGGAGACGTCAACAGAGTGGTAGTTCACGAGGTTGTACAGGCAGACACACACACACACACACACACACACACACAAAGGCATTTCTGTAAGGCTTGAATAAGAGAGCCCAGTCTACCAGAGCAGCTGAGGTCATGTCAAAAGGAGGGATGGAAAACAAGAGGAAAGAACATTCTCTTTATCGCTTTGTTCCCATCACCAGGCAATAACGGTTGAGGGGGCCATTAATTTTGGCCAGAGTTCACACCGATAGGCCGAAAGTTGAGATGGACTGAGGGATGAGGTCTGAGATGGCGAGAAGTGAGAAGAACGACTGAGGTGATGTCAAACCAAGAATGGGACTTTGAAGCTCTACTAAGATCTGCTGCACCCGGATGAAAATCTTGAAACACCGCATCAGGAGAATCTGGAATGTAGCGTAACCAGAGGGGAAGTCTCGCGAGCTAACCAGAGAACCTGTGTATCAACTCTGATACATGAAATGGATTATTATTATTATTAATGGAACTGTAACGAGTAGACATTCGGTGTTGAGGATGAGGATGGATTCCGAGTCTGACCCTGACCCTAACCCTAAACCTAACCCTAACCACTGGCACAATCATTAGGGACAAACTTATACATCCCAACAATATAACCCCTTTATCTCCGCAAAGCAGCTATGAGACAATGTCCATCTCACCCCCAGTCCTTCAGTGGTGTCCTGCTTGTACTAGTCCACCTCTTAGTACCATTATGATGACACAGCTCTAAAAATCATCAATATTATAGAGAAAAGCAGTAGAACAGAGCGCTGCATCACACAGAAATCTCATACTATGAGAATAAACGGCATTACTAAAGCAAGAAACCCAACGAACAAAGACTCTGCGTTTTCAGCTTTTCTTGAAAAGTCCATCTTGTAAATCAAACTGTATCTGCAACCGTATCAATTTCTTCTCCTCTGTCAGTCATTGTGGAACGAAAAACTAACAGCTATTGAACCCGTATGAATATGATTGACCTTGCGCAGTTTGCTACAGATGCGGGTTGCGAGCTCGGCGCTCTCCGACCATCCGATCAAAGGACGTGAAAATGTTGAAGTTATCGGACGCCTGCAGTTTGGACTGTGAAGGCTCAAGGCAAATACCCGTGACCACAGCAACTCATGATATGAAGGCTAAAATCTGATAGAAACTCCAATGTAAAACGGCAGGAGAGACTCATGATGAAATAAAGAGAATAGAGTACAGATTCTGAGAGTGTTTAGGCCAGCAGAGAAGGCTTGCTGATTGTTGGCCCTCAATGGAAAAGCCAGACAAGCAAATAATAAACCCCTTAAATCTGAATCAAACGGCCAAAATGGATAAAATCGTAATCCCCCTGAATCGAACCCTGAACTAACTAATTGTAACCCAGTTAAACCCTAAACCTGTGAATCTGACTGAATTGTAGCCCCCAGAATCGAAGTCAGATAAAAATGGTACGCTCCTCAATGGCTCTGGGTTACCGATCGGAAGTTCGGGGGTTCAGTATCCCCGGTATCGCCAAGCTACCAATCTTGGGGCCTTTGAGGGGCGCCGTATAGTGGCTGACCCTGTGCTCTGACCCCAGCTTCCTAAACTTGTGGGACATGCACATGCGTATGTATAAAACCTTTCAAAAGGAAAACCTCAGAGTCTGATTCCGGGGCTTAATACCGGCTCCACACAGAAGTCTGAGATCAGCACCTCCTGTAACCGCGAGTCAGGTATCCTGTCTGAATCGACACGTTGGTGTTGGGAACTTTGGGAAAAGAGGTTTCTTCGGCTTGAAAGACAAAACCGTGACCTGAATGAACGGACCAAAAAGGGCGTTTTCTAGAAGAAGGTTCTAGAACATCGCAATCGAGCGCTATATTGAAATCTAGGTTGGGATTTCACGTCCATTGTCAATCCTGGTCTGCATGTGACCAGAACAAATATGTGTAAGGCTGGTGATATTTTCTCCCCGTCCAAATCCACACCTCTGAAGACCAAGTGCTGCCTCCGCATGGCTCAGCATGTCGGGATGACTGGGAACTCTCCTAGACGGGATTAGAACCTCGGGAAGGTGTTTGGAACGCCGTCTCCAACATAAAATACGCTGTACGCCAAACGTTTCTGGACACCTAACCATATGTGCTACTTTTTGAACATTCTGTTCCACATGTTGTTCCCATTTGCTGTTATAATAACTAGAGTTGCAAAGGGGCGGAGAATTCCAGAAACTTTCCTTGAAGATTTCATCTGGGGAATATTGGAAACATTGAATATTGAATTTTGTAAATTCCCAGTTGATTTCCATGGAAAGTTTCCAGTCTTGAAAGATCCTGCAATTTTGCAACCCCAATAAAAATAACCTCTGTAAAGATGTTCCTCTAGATTTTTGTGTAAATGCATTCAGCACCTCAGCACTTTACAGTAGGAAATCTTCCACTCAAGCATATCTTCATCTTCATCAGCCCCTTTGTGCACAGGAGCACCGTCATGCTGGAGCAGGTTTTAGATCTCCGAGTTCAGGTGAACGGAAAATTTTATGCTCCAGCATTAAAGACTGTGTCTACAACTTTGTGGTAGCGATTTGGACTAAAAACCATACACGGCTGAAAAAGTCGGGTGTCCCAATACTTTTGATACCGAGCTACCGATCACATTGATCTGCTTCAAAAATGCTTCTCACATTCTGGAGCTTTTTTATTTTATTTTACCACAGCGATCACGTGACAATCACACAAGCCAATCAGGTGAAAGGATTTTCCATAGCCATGGTATAGAATGATAAATCTCACGAGCGTTCAGAATCCTGAATTGTGATTGGCTAAAATTCAGCTCAGAGCTTTGAGCACGCATGTAGTTGAATTCTCTGGTATCAGACGCTGCTCTGATGGAATTGATGGAGGTACTTGCAATAAGTTTAGCCTTTTATGGTATTTGTGGGGGTGTGGCTAAATGTAAAAATTGAATAAATGAATAAATAAATGAATGAATACATTTGGTCATTTCTATGCAGAGTCCCTGGTGGTCCAGTGGTTAGGATTTGGCACTCTCACCGCCGTGGCCCGGGTTCGATTCCCAGTCAGGGAACCAACCCCAGCCATTAGGGTTGCACTCTTAGTGTCCATCCCAAGCCCGGATAACTGGGCAGGGTTGCGCTAGGAAGGGCATCCAGCGTAAAAACATGTGCCACATCGAATATGCGGATCACGAATACGGATGATCCGCTGTGGCGACCCCTAATGGGAGAAGCCGAAAGAAAGTTTGAGCCTGAGAAAAGTGTGGAAACAGCTGGTTTTATGGATGTTTCTTTTGTTTCGCTCGGGAAAAGGCAAAAATAATGAATGGAAGGAAGTCCAAATGTGAAATGTCCAAATTGTCTTTACCAGAAAAACTTGTGGAAGATGTTAACAGACTGCCTCACCCTCACACTCAAATACAGAGGTGGAAGAGCTTAATGGTTTGGGGTTGTTTTGGAGAAGGGAACTTTAGAGAAATACTCCGGAAAGTGAAAGGAACCAATATGGCAACCATTCCATACTTCTCACACCATGCAATTCCGTCTGGATTGTGATTTATTGGAACCAACTTCACCATACATCAAGACGATGAAGCAAACGAAGCGTACATTGGAGTTCTGTAAGAGATATTTAGAGAGCAAACAGTGGTCTGGAGTGATATTAATCATGGAACAACCTGCCCAGTCACCGCACCTAAATCCCACTGATCTGCTCTGAGATGAAGTGGATCTTTAAAGAACTCTCCAACCAGTGAAGAACATCTTTGGTGAGGCACAGCAGTGTTTCAACTGAACGTTTGGAGAAACAAACTGTTAAGGGAGGATGTCAACAAAAATAAATTAAGGTTGCGAAATTCCAGGAATTGTCAAGACAGGAAACTTCCCATGGGAATTGGCAGGAATTAACAGGAATAAACTGGGAATTTTCTAAATTGCAGGTTGCCTATAACAGGGAACTTATATGTAGTTGTAAAAAAGTTTTCCAGTATAATTTTGGTAAAACAAAACAAAACAGATTTAATGCGATTTTAGAATTTCTACCTGCACATTCATCAATCACCTGCACACTTACTGCAGGGTTACTGAGGCCACGCCCCCTACACGCACACTAAATAATGCAAAATAACGTGGGCGAATATTCACGTAAATATTACGTAAATTTATGTTTAAAACTTACAACAAAATTTACTAACAATTAAATCAAAAATATCCTCTTTTTTCAATCTCTATTAGTTTACTACATATCAACTTATGACTAAAGAAAATTATGTTTGTATATGATAAAGTTTATATACATTTCCCCAAATTTCTAATTACTCCTGTGATTTCTTATACACTCCTGATTAGTTTCCAATTATGCATATTTCCAAAATTTTTGGAAATATGTTTTCTGAAAGTTTCAAGTTTTCAAGTTTCAAGTTTTCTGAAAGTTTCCAGTTATTTCGAAGTAAATCTTTATAGTGTTAAATGACTGCGTTTGTGACATAGAAACAAAAGGAACATGCACGTGTCTCTCCAAAACCATAAAACAAAACAAAACGCTTTGCTCATAAGGAGGGACTTTGTATACGATATTAACGAAAGATGGAGAAATCCCAATTATAATTTAAAGGAAGTTACACTAAATCAGCCTTTTTCTTTAAAGCACAAACGTTTTCGGCCCACAGCTCACCAGCCAAAACTTCACTCTGGCATCCGAAAGAGCGGAGTCAGTGCTACAACACACACACACACACCACAAAAATGAGGAAATGGGAACAATTAGGAGCAAACAGGATGGACAGAGCTCCAATTCTGCACATGTCTGTTGGCTTGTACACACACACACACACACACACACACACACACACACACACACACACATTTGCATCCCAAGCCGAGGCATTTCCCACCCACAGAGGAAGTCACACACATTTTCTTCCCTACGAGCCGGGGGGGGTTTGATTACATTGCACAGCTTTATCCTGACTTTCCCAAAAGAATCTCACACACACACACACACACACACACACACACGCCCATTTGGAAGTCGCCATCTGCCACTACACAGTCACGATTCTTTGTGTTTTTCTTAATTCACTCATGTGTACTTGACAAGGCCTGATTACACAAAACCCTACTCCTACAAGTGCACTATAAATAAAATACCCTGCCAAGTCCCAATCATTTCCTACTCAACACACAAGTGCACTCCATACACCCTACCTAGTGCACTTAAAATCCAAAACAATTTAGGTGGTCCAAGCACCTTCTACTCACACACAAATGCCCTACTTGTAACATACCCTACCTAAAGCACTAAAAATAGAAATGATCCACATCATGTCCAAGGGGTCCAATCACTTCCTACTGAACACTACTTATACCCTACCTAGTGCACGCAAAACACAAATAATCCAGCAATCTATGGGGTCCAATCACCTCCTACTCAACATACAAGTGCACCATTTATAATTAGAGCTGCAACAAATAATCGATAAAATGGATAACGATCGACAATGAAATTAGTTCTAAACGAACGTCAAAGCGTTTAGTTGGGCTGCTCAAGTTATGATTAAGCATGACAGTAAGAACACAGCCGCTTGGAAAAATGGTGAGCAGCAGGGAAAAGTGTCCATCCCTGATTAATGGGAGCATTTTATATTAAACACAACAAAGAAAACTGCACCTGGAAGTGATGTAAAGCGGCGCTTGTGTGGGATGAAAGTGGATGAGCGTGTGAAAATAACACACACTGGAGTCACGGATGAAGGTGAAACATCAGCACGGTGAGCAGAAACTCTATAATCGTGTAAAAATTGTGGAGTTTAATGAAGTGCTGTTGTGTAAACTGTTTGTAACTTCAGGAAAAGTCGCACCGGATCTGTTCTGTCGCGACATCGTGATGATTCGATTTAAACAGAACACTAAATCTAAAAGCAGCAAATAACGGCAGCAGTAAACGAGTAGATTTTTAGTCGCTGTTGTGGATTTTAGCAAACGATTATGCGTTTGTACGCCAATGCATTTTTTTTTTACTCAAGTCTGTTAGCTCACTGCGTTTCTCCGACACTAACTTCTAACTTTTAAACGTGGTTTTTACTCTTCGGATATTTTATTTCTGCATATATCATTTAATTATTATAAAAACTTTTATACAAACTTTTTTTAAACAACAATAATCAAAACAGTGTTGTATTATATTTTATATAGATTTGTTTTTAAGTACGGTTGTCAACTTTAACAATACGAATGTTGATTTACACAATTTGCTTCATCTTTTATACTCAAATGGCTTGTTTTGTTTTGTTTTTTTGACAGAAAGTAACGACCCAGCAGGAGTGAGTTTGCTTAAAGGAGAAATCCTTCATTCACTCCTCAATAAGCAGCTACTATGAGCTTTATAACGTCTAAATTTAGCAAAGTTCAACTCAATATGTGGCTTTTGCATTTAAGTACACATAAATACTCTGAAATGGGGTTTTATGTAGTTATAATAAGCAAAACAACCAATGTAAATAAAATGATTAAAAACCCCACGATTAATCGGAAAAAAATTAATAATCGTCCGATTAATCGATGACCAAAATAATCGTTAGTTGCAGCCCTACTTATAAAATACCTTAACTAGTGCACTTAAAGTCAAAACGCCAGCCAACTAGTGCAAGTAGTGCACTACTCAAATAAAAATAAGTGCACTAGAAGTCAATCAGGATGCCCACCTCCGAGCCCAAAGTGGACAAACCCCAAAATGACTGTCCCCCACCCTAACTAGTGCACTACAAAACAAAATAGTGGGCCATGTTACTGCCCCTATGGGATATACTACTATAATTAAACCCTACGTAATGCACTGAAGCAAAAGTAGCCCAGAATGTTCGTTCCCTCGATGACATCATGAAATTCTCTGACCTTTTAGTGCCCTAATGGAAGTGTAGAGTCGAATATTTCTCCCGCTTTCCAAAAGCAGGTTGTGTCCTCGAAGCACTCGTGCGTATTTCGCAAAGCCCTAATTACGCACGACAGCGCGCGAGCCCTATATACTGGAGAGCAATGGCGTGTGCTACTTCCTAAATCACTCCCTAAGACCCCCTAAAACCACCTCCTGCACCCTACGGAGTGCGCTAAATGTCCAAATAACGTAATCTACAATTGTCCACCATGTAGTGCATGATATGTCCCAAATCGCTAATCAACACTCCCACCCTACATAGTGCACTAAACACCACACTAGGAGCAAGGTGTCATTTGGTATTCAGACAGAAACTGGATTTGGACCTGGGACCTAGGATCTTCTCCACTTACTGGTCTTGTCTTAAATTCCTTCTCACTGGATTATAGCGCACTATGTAGAGTGGCTACGACAGTGTCGTTTGGTGTTCAGCCCGTAAGAGTATATACAAGTTTTTCTTTTCATTGGTCTTGTCATAAATTCATCTTCAATGGACATACAGAATAGTGCACTATGAAGGGTACTGAAGCTAGTGCACTTCTACAGGAAGTTAAATGTCATTTGGTATACAGGAGAGTATAAATCACAGTTTGGGACAGATACATCACGTCATGATTTCCTTGTACTGATTGCATCTTAAATGCTTATAGTGCACTATGTAGGGTGCAACGACGTGTGCACTTCTACGGGAGGTACAGTGTCTTTTGGTATTTGGAACTAAATGCACTTCAAATAATAATTTGGGACACGTCTTTTACTTGGTATATAACCGGGTATATTCCTCCTTATTGCTCTAATACTGAACTACTGTATGTAGAAAGCTGACTAGTGCACTTCCACAGAAGGTAAGATGTCATTTGGTATAGAGCCAGTTTGGACCACTTGGATTCTAATGTTGTGCACTACACGGCCTCAACTGTTACCCAACTCACTCTGGCTGTGTCCCAAATTACCTCCTATTTCATGAAGTGCACTGAATTAATATGTCATCAAATTCAGGACAAGGCTTAGCCTTTAATTTTCTCTAAATAAACATCACATGACTCCCTGGTACCCCAGTGTACTGATACTAATGACAGTACAGATGTGGCCCAGTCTGCTATTCAAGTATCCCTAAATGACTCCACTGCATATACAAGTGCTATAGATATTATCTGAAAGAATAAACACTCTACCTAGTTCACAAAAAAAAGTCCAACGGGTCCAATCACTTCCTGCTTAACACTCAAGTGCCCTACATAATAATATACCCTATCTAGTGCACTAAAAATCCAAATACTCCAAAAATCCAATAACTGCAATCTCTTCCTACTCAACAAACAAGTGCATTACAATAATACACCCTTCCTAGTACACTAAAAGTCCAAAAGCCAGCCAAACTAGTGTAAAGTGGTCCAAAGACTTGAACTAGTGCACTAAAAGAACCTTCCCCTAAATAGTGCACTAAAAGTCAAACAGCATGGCGTCCATTAAAACTGGGGCTGAAACGATTCCTCAAGTAACTTAAATACAAAAAATCATCATCGTCATCATTTAAGACTCGTTTAATCCATTTCACTCCAGACGGAGCACCATGTTTCCCCACGGACCATTATTACTGACGCACCACCCGCTAAACTCTGGATCGCTCCGGGGTCTCGTTTATAAACACGTCCATATAAAAAAAAAAACACCGCTGGAAACGTGCGTATGCAGTGTTTATAAACGAGACCCCAGGAGAACACAGAAGACGCTGCAGAAGGAAAGATGGAGGAACGGACAGAAAACAGCGAGGGACGAGGAGAAGATTCGGGCCGAAGAACACCACAAGAAAGTTCCCAACGTTTGGGATCATTTCAAACTAAAGCAAAGGAAACACCATGCAAAAATGTATTTGTATTAGTTTTTTTTTTATCCGTATTTTGATGTCATTTAGCAATGTCGTTTAGGGGGGTTCACAGAATTGTGCAATTTCAGCAGTAAAAATGTGTTTTGATGAATGATATTTCTAAAAAAAAAAAGGCAATAAATTACTCGTTAGTCTTAAAAGACCTGTCTTTCTCTTCTGTATATTCAGTGATGCTCTTTAATAAAGGAAAAAAGTACTTATTATTTTAGTATTCGATTATTCTACCGAATAATCGGCGGAATCGGCGATTGCTAAAACAGACAATTATTCTACCGAATAACCGTTGGAGTGGTCAATTGCTAAAAGGGTGGAGTTGGAGTGGTCGATTGCTAAAAGGGTCGATTATTCTGCCGTATAATCGGTGGGGTGGTCGATTGCTGAAAGGGTCGATCATTCTGCCGTATAATCGTTGGAGTGGTCGATTGCTAAGAGGGTCGATTATTCTGTCGAATAATCGGTGGAGTGGTCGATTGCTGAAAGGGTCGATTATTCTGCCGAATAATCGGTGGAGTGGTCGATTGCTGAAAGGGTCGATCATTCTGCCGTATAATCGTTGGAGTGGTCGATTGCTAAGAGGGTCGATTATTCTGCCGAATAATCGGTGGGGTGGTCGGTTGCTAAGAGGGTCGATTATTCTGCCGAATAATCGGTGGGGTGGTCGGTTGCTGAAACAGACAATTATTCTACCGAATAAACGTTGGAATGGTCTATTGCTCAAACGGTCCATTATTCTACCGAATAATCGAGGGTGGTTGATTGCTAAAACTATCGATTATTCCGGCGATTAATCGGTGGAATAATCGATTGCTAAAATAATCGATAGCTGCAGATCTACTCTCTACTTCCTAATCCAAATAGGGGCAAACCTTAAATAAATCCCCCTACCCTACCTAGTGCACTAAAAACCAAATATGGGTATAAACCAAACCATGTATCTGGGTATAAAATAATAAATAAACCCTACGTAAAGCACCAGGGCAGAAGTAGCCCAGAATGATCACACCCTTCATGACATCATGACATTGTGATGAAACTGACAATCACAGATTCCCTGCAAAACCTTATGCACTAAAACCTAGTGTCCACGTGTCCAAGAGAAACGTCCAATATAAGTGCACAAGTTAGCGTGTGCTACGTCCTAAATCACTCCCTAAGACCCCCTAAAACCACCTCCTGCACCCTACGGAGTACGCTAAATGTCCAACTAATGTAATCTACAATTGTCCACTATGTAGTGCATATGTCCCAAATCGCTAATCAACACTCCCACCCTACATAGTGCACTAAACACCACACTAGGAGTCAAACAGACCAAAATAACCTATAGAGGTTCCGAGAGTTCCCTACTTGTTGTACAAGTGCACTACATGTCCAATAAAGTGTCCAAACTCATGTATAAGGCGTCCAATCTGTAAAGTGCACTAGATGTGATAGAACATCTTACACGCCCTACCTAGTGCCCTAAAACCTAATTAAAACAACCGTTTGTACTTCAACTTCTCATCTATGTGCACTCCATGTAATGAAATCCATTATACACCCTACCTAGTGCACTAAATGTCCAATAAACAACTATGTCTAAGGGGACCAGGACCTCCTACTACACATTCAAGTGCACTACATGGGACACTAAAACCTTACACACCCTACCTAGTGCACTAGAAATCAAATACAAGGAATGAGGGGTCAAATGGGTCCCTACGTCTCCTCCAAGTGCACTACAGATACCAACATAACAGCTTATACACCCTACCTAGTGCACTAAATGTCAAATACCGAAATATCTGTTCAAATTTCTGTCTTAGGGGGACACTCACTTATTATGCACCCTATCTAGTGCACTAGACATCAAACCCAAGGTATAATGGGGTCAATGAGATGCCTACTTCTCATCCAAGTGCACTACGTGTGCACTACCAGGCCATTTAGAACAACACCCTCCCTAGTCCCAATTCCACAAGTGCACTCTGTAGTGTACAGAATAGTGCACTAGATACCCAGGTGGGCTCCTACATGACATACACGGTTCTAAAACACCCTTAAAAGTGCACTCTACGCATTTTGGACGCGCGCGACACACACACAAACACACACACATCCTGTAGTTGTTTACTACACGCGGGGACGTCGTTCTGACAGCTGCAGCCTGATGATGCCACCGATCTGCGCAAGACGCGGCCGATGAGATACGAGGGGGTCGCAAGATTATTATTTTTTTGCTGCGCATCTAGGTGGTGGTGTTGATGTTTTCGGTGCCGCTGTTGTTGTTGTTGCTGCTGATGGTGATGATGATGATGATCACCTTGTACACATCGCCGTAGGTTCCGCTCCCGATCCTCTGGATCAGCTCGAAGTCCTCCTGCGGGTTCCGTCGCGAGAGGTCCAAGCCTGTGCTCATGGTGGCGGCTTGCTTGTTGTCCTCCTCCCCCGGTGGTGGCAGCAGGGCGGCTCCGTGCGAACACACCCGCGGCCCGGAGAAAAAAAAAACGCTCAGACGACGCCGCCTGCGCCTCCGCTCGCCGCTACCGAGCGCAACATGTCCGCCGTCTGCGCATGCGCCGTTCGGCTCCGCCTCTCTCCGTCGCGCATCCTTCCCCCCTCCCTCTCCCGTTCCTTTTCCTTTTCCTTCTCGCTCTCTCTCTCTTTCTGCACGTCTGCCCAAGGACCCCAATCCCGGGACTGTCCATCGCGTTCGCCTGATTTAAATTAATTTCAAATACTTATTTTAAAACGAAATCATATTTAGCTTAAAAAAAATATCAATAATTATAAATAGTATTGTTTTCTTACTAAAACTAAATAACATTTAGCTTAATTTAATTGTGTCCAAATAAAAAAACATATTTAGACGTTTACAAAAATGCTAATTAATTACTAAAACTAATAGTGAAATTTTCTTAACATGATAATACAAAAAATACATTAAATAATAATAATAATAATAATAATAATAATAATAATAATAATAATAATAATAATAATAAAAGCTAGTGAAAATAAATCAGGCACTTCAATATCTACCTAAATATTTGCCATTCCTCAAATTCATCCAACTAAACGTGAGACCGGAAGTGAAAGGGGTACAGGATATATACAGAATGTTGTATATGATACAACACGTGTATAAATAAGCATGTATCACTTAAACCAGTGAATCGGTTCTTTGAATCTCGTTCATCATAATGAACGTATATTCTTTATTTTTTATTGTCATTAAGTTTATTTGATCAGAAATCAAATAAACGTGTAATTTTCAGTAAGCAGATCCTCCAACACATCTACATACACGACGATAGTCCCAATAATGAAAATATGAAAATACAGATACAAATTATGATAAACAGAATGAGTAGATTCGCCGCTCGTATCTTCTGGTCCGTATCGTTAGTTCTTTGTCACGTGACACAACAATAATGTCAAGATTGCGTGTGTACGCTTTTGGACCTGCCTCAGTTCAAAGCATGATCGTGTGGTGAATCACTGTTCAGCCATAACATTATGACCACCTTCCCAATATTGTGTTGGTCCCCCTTTTGCTGCTAAAACAGTCGTGATGCATCGAACATCAACAGCATTAACGTCTTCAGCAGTTTGAGCTACAGGAGCTTGTCTGTTAAATCGGACCACACGGTCCTGCCTTCGCTCCTCAAGTGCATCAACGAGCCTTGGCCGCCCACGACAAATGATTTCTGACAACGTGGATATTTTGGACGTGTTGTTAGCACTTTTAGAAGATCAAAGAAGAGCAAATCATTAGCGACAGAAATACAATAAACAATCTATTCAGCCGATCAACCGGTTATATCCTATAATTATATTCATGTTTTGATTATGGCACACATTCAGTGAAATTCTTTCTTCGCATATGATCAAGTCAAGTCAAGAAGCTTTTATTGTCATTTCAACCATATATAGCTGATGCAGTATACAGTGAAATGAAACAACGTTCCTCCTGAACCCAGGGGCTTCATAAAACAACAGTCACAGAACAGAAGAACACAGGGCCAGGAACTAAGATCCTCGCCACATAAAGTGCATGTGTGCAACTGGTGCAAACAGTGCAAAAGACAACACAAGACAGTGCAAGACAACACAGGACAGTGCAGGACAACACAGGACAGTGCAGGACAATACACAAAATATAAAAATAAGAATAGCAATAGCTCCGCCAGTAAAACCTGTCGTGACAGAATAAGGTGCACAGTAGCAGAAAAATGTAAACAGAAATGTTAACAGAATTGTGCAATTCTACAATAGCAGCAATCAAAATGAACTGAACAGTGACCAAAGGATTTGGACAGAATATTGTGCAGACAAGATCAGCAACAAACGGCATGTAAACATTTTGCGATAAATCTCCAAAGAAGGAAGAGATCCCTGGTACCTCAGGAACATGTTTAATTGATGGTGGTGAAGTTCAATTCCTAATACAGCTATTCAGTGACCTCTAATAAAAGACATCATGCTGGTCCTTATTCTTGAAATGTTTTTCCAAATGACTTTTATTCCCCATTTTCATCTCCTTATATATAGTATGTAATAGTGGTCCATGGACCCCGGGCTCAAGATCACCTTTGGTCCTAGTCTGGGTATCTTTGTGTGATATTTGTGTGCAGTATACGTGGTGGTCTTAAAGAGACTAAACCATCACCTTCAAAATAGTCCTCTCGCACAGCAATCCTGCGCTCCCAGCGTTCCTGCCACCTCTGGAACGTGTCCTGGAAGATCTCCGTGTCAAAAACGGCGAACCTTTGAGCCGGATCTTCATCTTCATCACAAGAGGCCGAAGTCCTGCAGAAGGGCAAATCTGGCGAGTAGGCTGGGTGCCGAAGTGAGATCGTGTGGATCGTTCTCCGACAATCATCATGCACAAGTTGGCGAACGGTTTTCCGGGGGGCTCGTCAAAGGTCTTCCTGATCTCTCGTCGTCTTCCAGTGATGTTCTTCCGCTCTTGAAGTTCGTGTGCTGTGCCGCTCCAGATAATATATAATATAATATAATATACCAGATAAACTTGTAGAGAAGAACAATATAATTGTGAAGCTGATAATTGGTTACTGATCAGAAGTTCGGGGTTTAAACTCCAGTATCTCCAAGCTTCCACTCTTGGGGCCCTTGAGAAAGGCCCTTAACTCTTTATGCTTGAGGGGTGCTGTATCATGTCTGACCCTGTGCTTTGACCCCAGATTTTTAACATCCTAAAAGAAATAGCAACTATTCTAAATATATATATCATTTAATTTGATGTGACATTTCAAGATGTGGTGCTGAAACCATCCAGACCACGAGGTCTTCTTTAGCCTCTGCATCTCCACTGAAGACATGCATTACTGTCTTGAAAAGGTTTTGGATTATGAAAACACTGAACCCCACCCTGCATGTACACACACACACACACACACACACACACACACACAGCTGCAATACTGGTTTCTCACACCTTGTTCTTACTTACGTACATGCAAGGCAAACTAACTGGATTTATTACAGTCAACAAGTGAGTAATAACAAGAGGAATTCTCTTCTCACTCACTCACTCACACACACACACACACACACACACACACACACACACACACACACACACACACACACACACACACACACACACACATTTTTCAGACACATACATGTTCCTTCTTTTCTATGTCTCTTCTACACATTTGTGTCTCTAACAGAAGAACTTGTGTAAGATGGAGAACAGGAGAGAAGAAGTGATCAGACTCCTTCACCCCCACAGTCACACATGGAGGTGGAAGCTTAATGGTTTGGAGGTGTTTTGGCACACGGAAGATTGGAGACTTATTCCGGGTGAAAGGAACCAACATGGCAACCATTCCATACTTAATCTCACACCATGCAAATCCTTCTGGACTCCGGCTCAATGAAACCGACTTCGTCTGGAGAGTTATCTAGAATGGAACGACCTGCCCAGTCACTGCACCTAAATCCTATTGAACTGCTCTGGAATGACGGAATCACAAAAACTCTGTATTTTTTAGCTGTGGAAGTCTGATTGACCACCTCAATGTCATTAACAGAGAAGCGTCTGGAAGCATGTCTTCCTTGTACCCTGGGAAATGCTGGGATCATCAGAGCAGTGGTAGAGAATGGAGGGATGATTAGAACAGTGGGAAAGGATAGAGAGATGACTAGAACAGTGGTAGAGAATAGAGGGATAATTAGAGCAGTGGTAGAGGATGAAGGGATGACGAGCAGTGGGAGAGGATGGAGGATGACTAGAGCAGTGGGAGAGGATGGAGTGATGACTAGAGCAGTGGGAGAGGATGGAGAGATGACTAGAGCAGTGGGAGAGAATATAGGGATGATTAGAGCAGTAGTAGAGGATGAGTGATGAATAGGTAAAGAATGGATGGATTGGTGGAGCAGTAATAAAAGATGGAAGGATGAGTGATGAGGTAAAGGATGGACTCACTAATCCATTGGTAAAGAATAAAAGGAGGAGTGAGATAGTGGTAGAGGATGAACGGATGAGTGGTAAAGAGGTAAAGGATGAGGATAAAGTTTTGGAGAGGTAATGGAATTAGTAACGCAATGGTAAAGAATGACGGGATTAAAAAAAAAGTGAAAGAAAGATAAAGAATAGAGAGATGAGAAAGCAGTGATAGCGAAAGGGATCTATGGAGTAGAGGATGGAGGCAAGAGTGCTGAAGAGGTAAAAGATGGAGAGAATAGTGGTGAGAAGGTAAAGGATGGAGGGATTAGTTGTTGATAATAAAGAGATCAGTGGAGCAGTGGTAGAGGATGGAGGAATCAGTAATGAAAGTGGTAGAGTATGAGTGGAACAGTTATAGAGGATGGAGGGATAAGTGGAATAGTGGTAGAGGATGGAGGGATGAGTGGAACAGTTATAGAGGATGAAGGGATTAGTGAAATAGTTGTAGAGGATGGAGGGATGAGTGTAGCATTGGTAGCGGATAGAAAGATGAGTGGAATAGTGGTAGAGGATAGAGGGATGAGTGGAATAGTGGTAGAGGATGGAGGGATGAGTGGAATAGTGGTAGAGGATGGAGGGATGAGTGGAATAGTTGTAGAGGATGGAGGGATGAGTGGAATAGTGGTAGAGGATGGAGGGATGAGTGGAATAGTGGTAGAGGATAGAGATGAGTGAAGCAGTGGAAGAGGATGGAGGGATGAGTAGAATAATGGTAGAAGATAGAGGGATGAGTGGAATAGTGGTAGAGGATGGAGGGATGAGTGAAGCATTAGTAGCAGATAGAAAGATGAGTGGAATAGTGGTAGAGGATAGAGGGATGAGTGGAATAGTGGTAGAGGATGGAGGGATGAGTGGAATAGTGGTAGAGGATGGAGGGATGAGTGAAGCATTGGTAGCGGATAAAAGATGAGTGGAATAGTGGTAGAGGATAGAGGATGAGTGGAATAGTGGTAGAGGATAGAGGGATGAGTGGAATAGTGGTAGAGGATGGAGGGATGAGAGGAATAGTGGTAGAGGATGGAGGGATGAGTGGAATAGTGGTAGAGGATGGAGGGATGAGAGGAATAGTTGTAGAGGATGGAAAAATGAGTGGAATAGTGGTAGAGGTTAGAGAGATGAGTGAAGCAGTGGAAGAGGATGGAGGGATGAGCAGAATAATGGTAGAAGATAGAGGATGAGTGGAATAGTGGTAGAGGATGGAGGGATGAGTAAAATAGTTGTAGAGGATGGAGGGATGAGTGGAATAGTTGTAGAGGATAGAGGGATGAGTGGACTATTTGTAGAGGATGGAGGGATGAGTAGAATAATGGTAGAAGATAGAGGGATAAGTGGAATAGTTGTAGAGGATGGAGGGATGAGTGGGATAGTTGTAGAGGATGGAGGGATGAGTGGACTATTTGTAGAGGATGGAGGGATGAGTGAAGCATTGATAGCGTATAGAAAGATGAGTGGAATAGTGGTAGAAGATGGAGGGATGAGTGAAGTAGTGGAAGAGGATGGAAGGATCTGTGGTGCAGTGGTAGAGGATGGAGGGATAACTGCAGCATTGGTAGAGGATAGAAAGATGAGTGGAGCAGTGGTAGTAATGCATCAGTAATCAGTAATGCATCGGTAAAGGATTGCGGGATGAGTGAGGTGGTGGTGGAAGATGAAGGGATGGGTGTTAAAAAGGTAAAAGATGGAGGGATCGGTGGTATTCTATTAGTTTAAACAGAACTTATACGATTGTGTGTAGAACTCTGAGGTAACAGTTTGAGAAGAACCACACATGGGTCAGAAGTCAGGTGTCCCAATACTTTTGAGGGAATATTTAGGGCTCCAAGACCGAATCAGTTCAGGAATAAAAAAGTTTAATGGATCTAAAAAAAGAGATAAAAAAAACAAATCCATAAATACGAGGGCCACAGGATTACAGTTCAAAGAGAGAAATGGAAGGAAACAATGCGAGACGGATTTTCCGAGACGCACCCTCACACGGTGCATTTCATGTCTGACACCTGTGCGTCACGTGGCACGTGTGTCTTGGTGTAGGTGTGTACGAGCGCGTCGGTGCTCCCGAGGCTCACGCGGTGTTTGCTCTGGAGGAGCAGAGAATTCAAAGGACCCTGAAAGACGTCCGTCTCCGAGGTGGAACCGACGGACTGCGATTCGAGAGCCTCCGACGGGACCAGTTTCTTGATCAGGGAGGAAAGTTGCAGGCTGAGCAGGAGAACCAGGGTTCCACCTTCACGGAGAACTCTGTAGAACGAGATACTTTTATGTAAAGTTCCTTCAGAACACTGATTATTTTTCTACAAAACCACATCCACGAGTGCGTTATTCCTGATATAGTGTAAGGGATCACTGTAAGGTGGTATCAAAAAGTTTCTAGATTATTTTTGAACACGCCAACAGATGGCAGCACAAGGCTTGACGCACAGTCACAGGGAGCACCGACCTGTGGGAGGATATTTGGCAAAATAAAACTTTTTGATACCCCTCATATGAAGAAGAACCTCATCCAGAAGTTTTAGAATCCTACCTCTCCATCTCCGCTAGAAGGTGTGGAAGAGCGGCGCTCATGTCCATGCCGCAGCTGAACTTCCTGCCGAAGGGGACGTCGCACACCACGGCGTCTACGGAGGACGAGGGGAGCGGCAGGGCTACGGTACAGACACACGCAGTTACCAAAACTCCAAGGTTCATACCATCAGTGTAATGAAGTGGCATTGTGTGTGTGTGTGTGTGTGTGTGTGTGTGTGTGTGTGTGATGAAAGTGAAGTACCCATGCATGAGGACTGGACAAACAGTACTCTCTCCTTCTGTCCAGCCGCGTGTACATTCTCTACGGCTTTCTTTAATTGAGCTCCGTCACTGTCCATCCCAATAAACACACCATTCTACACACACACACACACACACACACACACACACACACACGAGTGCGCAATTTAATTAACTTGCACTCATCTGACACATACGCTCAGCACTGTCATCAGTGTGTGTGTGTGTGTGTGTGTGTGTGTGTGTGTGTACACACCGGACACTCCTGCACCGCCTCCAGCAATATGGTGCCAACTCCACACATGGGGTCTAAAACTACTGAGGCCTCCTGAAAGACAGAGAGAGAGAGAGAGAGAGAGAGAGAGAGAGAGAGAGAGAGCGCACAAAGATAAGAGACACAGAGGGGAACGCGGACACATACACAAAGAGACAGAGAGGAGAGACATGCACAGACAGAATGACAGAGGAGAGACACACACAGACATACAGAGAGAGCGAGGAGAGACACACAGAGACAGAGAAGACACACACAGACATACAGAAAAACCGAGAAAGACAGAGGAGAGACATACAGAGACAGAGAGGAAAGACAAAATAAAAAAGGCAGACCGAGAAAGAGAGAGCGAGGAAAGATACACAGACACAGACAGAGAGAAAAGACACAAAGTGGGACAAGGACACCGTTCAAAAGAATAAATAAAGAGAATAAAATGATATGACGAGAACTTTAATGCTCTTAGACTCTATGGTCAAAGGTTTGTGGACACCTGACAGATCAGATTAATATGTGCTTCTTTTTGAACATCTCATTCCATATTTAGGGCTGTCAATCATGCAGGCTTATTAGCATACTAGGCCACACCTACTCCAACTGTTCTTTAACACACCAGTCTGGTATCATACTATTAACACCAGGTTTCCTGTGTGTGTGTGTGTGTGTGTGTGTGTGTGTGTGTGTGTCTGTACCTGCAGATTACAGAGAGACGCCATCGCCCAAGCTATAGTGGACCTGAGTCCTGTGTGCTTCAGATAACTGCGAGTGGCCAGAGGCTGCCTACACACACACACACACACACACACACACACACACACCATAAGCATGATGCCAGAGCAAATCATAGCTTTAATACAGGAAATAATATCCGAAGTACCTTAAAAGAGGAATCCCGACTACACAGTGATCATCGCTTATATACACGTTCACCTGAAAACACACACACACACACACACACACACAAACAGCAAATAACCCACAACAGCAAACCCTCCATCTCAGTTTGAAGAGATCTTTATAACAAAGATATAGTGTGTGTGTGTGTGTGTGTGTGTGTGTGTGTGTGTTTGTATATATGTATGTATGTGTGTGTGTGTGTGTGTGTGTGAGCGTGCCTCAACAGTTGGCTCTCGAAGGTCAGCTTTCCATCCAAGCTGTTGGCTGATGGCCATCCCAATGACACGATTCAGGTTCTATCACACACACACACACACACACACACACACACACACACACACAGTTCATTGCAGCAAGTAAAACAATCAAGACAGAGACAAAAAGAAAAAAAACACAGACAGATAGACAGAAAGGAGAGACAAGAGACAAAGAGGAGAGACACAGAGGAGAGACACAGATGAGACGCACAGAGAAAGACACACACACACACACACACACACACACACACACACACACACACACACCTGGGAGTTATAAGAGCGGGCGTTGACTCCGCTGCAGCGGCAGCTCACTCTAAACGTAGGAGGATTCAGACTCTCCTTGTCCTCGTCTCGTCTCCTCTTTTGTCCCCGCCCTGGACATTCGTTAAGCTCCGCCTGCAGCGAAGACCAGCTGGACATGACGGCGCTCCACAAATCTGGATTTCCCACAATCCTCTGCTGTATCACGCTTGCTGCTTTGGCTGGTGAAGGAAAGGAAATGGACGCCAGTCAGAGGACGTTGTGTGTGTATGGAAGAGTGAACACACTCCTGTCCTCACCTGCACTCCTCCTATCTCGAGGTAAAGGTGTGTGATGTGAGCTGCACACCTGGATTTGTGGGTAAGGAAGTGGGTGGAGCTTTGCGCAGAAGCAGGAAGAGTCGCTCCGCTGACTTGAGTCGCATCATGGCGTGGAGATTTGAGCGGCAGCGGAAAAACACCCTGCCGGGGATGTGTTCCACCTAACACACACACACACACACACACACACACACACACACACACACACACACACAGTTCACTGATCAATATCATTCCCAATCACTGATTACCATTGTTAGTGAGGACCAATCACTAATCACAGATAGCTTCAATAACCAATCACTGATCACCGATAGCTTCAATAACCAATCACTGATCACCGATAGCTTCAATAACCAATTATTGATCACCAATAGCTTCGAGAACCAATCACTGATCACCATTGTTAGTGACGACCAATCACTGATCACCTTTGTTGGTGAAAACCAATCACTGATCACATATAGCTAAAATAACCAATCACTGATCACTAATAGCTCTAATATCTAATCATTGATAGCTTCAATAACCAATCACTGATCAACAGTGCACCTGATGATGACCAATGATGACCAATCACTAGAGGTTGCAATGACCAATCACTAATCCTCAATAGTACCGTAAGCCAATCACTGATTGCCAATACACTTGTCAACCAAACACCGATCACCAAGGCTTCTGACAAGAAATGTTCCAGATAACCAATCACTGATCACCAATGTTCCTGATGAACAATCAGTAATCACCAATGCTCCCGATGACCAATCACTGATCAAATTGTTATCACTAATCAACAATGTTCCCAATAACCAGTCACTAATCAACATCTATTGATGGCCAGTAGTCCCAATGACCAATCATCAGTTACCAATGTTCCTCATCACTGATCACTAATCACTAACAGTCCCACTGACCAATCACTGAAAACCAATCACACTGCCAACCAATTAATCATTAATGTCTCCAATAACCAATCACTGCTCATGAATGGTCCCAATGACCATTTATTGATAATTAAAGCACCTGAACACAAATCACTGATGTTCCTGATGTCAATCACTAATAACCAATTGTCCCAATAACCAATCACTAGTTACCAATGCTCCTGACAGCCAATCACTTATCACCAATGCCTCAAATAACCAATCACCAATCACTAATGGTCCCAATAACCAATCACTGATCACCAATGCAACTAACAACCAATCATTGATCACCAATTCTCATTAAGACCAGTGTGTTAAGAAACTTTCTCACGCTACTCATATTGAGCTGCACAATTTATTCAATATACAAATGACCATAATGATGACGTCACCTGGCTACTTCTAGCTACTTTTTCCACCTCTGTATTATTTTCATTCCTCTGAAAACTAAGTGAATGTAACTCAGAATTAAATAAAAGCTCCTTTGACCTCTGTAGCGTTCAGTTTGCGCTTTACTTCGTCCAGCAGAAACGCCTCCATACCGGCTCCCGCGGTACAGTAGAACCGAACCGAACCGTCTTCAGCCCGTCTCATCATCATTATCAGCAGCACCACCACACTTTACAATGTACGCGCAATACGCATGCGCGTAAATATCGCGCGTGCAAAAAGATGACCAAAAGAGTGGCTCGGTTTCAAAATTAAAGCCAGCCTTTTACAGGTTATAGACTTTTAAAAATGAGAAACAAATTGCTTTAATTACAAATGTTCGCAAGATTTAAATGAATAAATGAGTGTTTTTAAATAACAATCAGGCTTATCAAACGATTTGAATCATTTAAAACATTTTTGCGTCCAAAACCATTTACAGAAGTAAAAACCTTATAGTTTGCAATCCAGATTAATTCCTCAAGGAAAACAATTATTTAATGTTAATATATAACCTATTTATGTAGTTTATAAATCAATTTCTAGATTTTCTTTATTTCGAAAAACGTATTACATGTATTTACACCAAAGTTTAGTTGAAGCGACGAGTAAGGACTTTTAGTTTAAAAATCAAACCCGGAAGTATTTTATGTTCGACGCTTGAATGTTACGAAAACACGTGCACGTGTTTCCGGGTTTACGGACATGATCCGGAAGGTGCTGAGTTCTGTTTAGAGACAGTGGAGAGCAGTGGCGACATCGCATCCCCTGCACAGGTCATGGAGTTCCTGAAGAGAGGCTCAGTGCCGGAGGACGCGGTTCAGTACCGACTCTTCCTGCTCCATCCGGATTCTCTGGATGTTGAGGAGAACCAGCGCCTTCTACTGCGACTCCTGGAGGATGTTCTGGCAGAGGTCGCTGCTCTTCTGGTGGGCTACATTTGGCAAAAGCAGGCGTTTAATCTCAGCTTTCATCCGGAAAGAGGTGATGTGATCTGTAGATCTTGTTTAGATCTTGTTTAGATCTTGTAGATGCTATGAGATGAAAGAGGGTGGAATGAGGGCAGATTCTTTTTGATCATTATGTGGTTCTTGGTAGAAGAAACCTCTACAATTTACCATTCACTGGAACTATGAACCACAAACACTGTTCCAACATGATGCACAAATCCAGCTCCGAGAAGACATGAGGTGTGAAGTGCCTTTAAGAACCCTGACCTCCTCAGCTCCATGGAATTAACTGGAGACTCCTTAATCTCCATCAGTGCCTTACTAATTCTTTGTAGTTGTAGTTTAATTGGAAGGTGGGAGGTTAAGGTTCTGGGTTACTGATCAGAAGGTCGTGGGTTCAAGCCTCAGATCATCAAGAAGCACTTCTTGGTGCAGGTGTGGCTACAGTGAAAGAAGACTTTTAAAAAGTGTATGAGATTCGTGTCTGTGATGCAGCTCAGATTTTTATTTCAAAATATGATTTTGTGACAATTAAAAGAAGGCAAATTTGTTTATGTAAAAGAAAAACGTAATTATTTATAATAATAAAAATATAATAGATAAAATTGCATTTGGGACCAAATATGCCACGAGATTAATAGCAGCCTTTTCTTCCCTGCTATATTTAATGTGTGTGTGTGTGTGTGTGTGTGTGTGTGTGTGTGTGTGTGCGTGCGCATGTGTGTGTTTTTGTCTATAGGGGGCGTCCCAGCTCACCTGGGCGGAAGCACAGAATTTGGTGACAACGTTGAAGACGAGTGGTTTATTGTTTATCTCCTGCGATTCATCACACACACGTTCAGAGAGCTGGCTGCCAGCGTCCAGGATAACGACGGACAGTTCCTCCTGATCGAGGCAGCTGAGTTTCTGCCCAAGTGGCTCGATCTGGACAGCAGCGAGAACAGGGTCAGAGGACATGATGATGATGATGATGATGATGATGATATTATGAAGGAGGAGTTTAGGATTAACAGGTTTCCTGCCCTGTTTCTTGCCGATTGACTTTGACAGGTTTTCCTGTACCATGGAGAGCTGCACATTCTGCCCGTTCAGGTGCGTGCTGGAGATGCCGGATGGCCTCGGGACTCGGTGCCATCAGTACAAGAGGCTCTGGAGGTGCTGCACAGGCACGGGGAGCGCTGCGTTGCTGATCAACGCATCCAAGCTGCGCTAGAGCATCGACTGAAGGGGTGAGGGACGGTTTGAGAGAGGTAGATCGGGAGGTGTGGTTAAGAAGGAGGAGAAGGGGCATGGATAAGGAGGAGAAAGAGAGAGGTGGGGTTCAGGAGGAATAGGGTGGAGTTTATGAGAGGTAAGTGGTTAAGGAGGAAAGCGGTGGAGTTTATAAGCAGGGTGTGGTTCAGGAGGAGAGGGATTTGGTTCAGGAGGAGAGGGTGGAGTTTATGAGAGAGGGTGGGGTTTGTGAGAGGGTGTGGTTCAAGAGGAGAGGTGGAGTTTATGAGAGGTAAGTGGTTAAGGAGGAAAGCGGTGGAGTTTATAAGCAGGGTGTGGTTCAGGAGGAGAGGGTGGAGTTTATGAGAGGTAAGTGGTTAAGGAGGAAAGCGGTGGAGTTTATAAGCAGGGTGTGGTTCAGGAGGAGAGGGTGGAGTTTATGAGAGGGTGTGGTTCAAGAGGAGGGTGGAGTTTATGAGAGGTAAGTGGTTAAGGAGGAAAGCGGTGGAGTTTATAAGCAGGGTGTGGTTCAGGAGGAGAGGGTGGGGTTTGTGAGAGGGTGTGGTTCAAGAGGAGAGGGTGGAGTTTATGAGAGGGGTGTGGTTCAAGAGGAGAGGGTGGAGTTTATGAGTTTAGGGACCTTAGATTCTGTTAAAATCTATAAATGGATGGAACTGAATTATGAATGTCTGTGTGTGTGTGTGTGTGTGTGTGTGTGTGTGTGTTGCAGATATCCAGGTAAAATCCAGACTAGTCTCCATCATGCACATTGTTACGTACCTGCAGGTGTTGCGGCGGTGTTGTCACGGCGACCTGACCTTGTGGCTCCAGCCGTTTCTGCGTTTTACCTGCGTGACCCTGTTGACCTTCAGGCTTGCAGAAATTTCCGGAACTTTCCCCCAGAATCCAGAGTCCTCACACTGGTACTTATTATGCGTTCTTAGTTGTTATATATGAGAAGATCGATGAAGAAGATCAGGGTTGTTTGATCAGAGCTGTCCAATCAGAGTTTCACATCTATTATGTCCAATCATAGCTGGCCAATTAAAGATATCTGCCTCTTACCTACTGTTAAAGTATGTCTTAATATCTATTAGGATTCATTCTCTCTCTTTCTCCTTCTCTCTCTATCTTTCTCTCTCTCCTCTCTCTCTCTCTCTCTTTCTCTCTCTCTCTCTCTCTCTCTCTCGCTCGCTCTCTCTCTCAGGTGACCTTCACTCGTTGTCTTTTCGCTCAGTTGCAGCAGCAGAGTTTCGTTCCTGACAGGAGGAGTGGCTTCACTCTGCCGCCTCCCTCAAACCCTCAGCACAAAGCTCACGAGCTCGGGATGAAACTGGTAAGACCCCGAGCGCTTTGTCACGAATCGATGTGGCGTGAGGGAAATAAAACCCCAGAGTAAACGGAAAACTATTAGGTTCAGAGAAGCAGCAGTAGCAGGGTCCCGTCACAGCTTTCTCCCTTATACTCACATAATACACTCTACGGGCAAAAGTTTGCGGAGACCCGAACATTGGTATGCGCTTCTTTTTGAACATCTCATTCCACATCTCCATTTGCTCTTATAATAAGCTCCAATCTTCTGGGAAGAGAAGAGATGTTCCACTGGATTATAAAGTCAGTCAATTCCTCACGTTCAATAGGATTTAGAGTTCTAGTGGGAGCTGGCTCTGTGCACAGGTGCGTTGCCATGCTGGAGCATGTTTCGGATCTTCTAGTTCACGTGAAGGGAACATTTCAGCCTATACATCATTTTGGGGAAGCATTTTGGGGAAAGAACCATATGGCTAAAAAAGGTCAGGTGTCCCAATACTTTTGTTCATATGGTGTCATATGTTAAGTTTTTTTGGATTGCAGGCTCACGGTTTCGAGATCCTGTGCAGTAAAAGCGGGCGATCAGGAGCGAACTCTGAGGCTCCAGCGAACGTTCATCCGCTCTGGAGAGGTTTCCTGAACAGCCTGAAGAAGAATGGTTACTTTAAGGTGAACTGAGACGAAATAAACAAGATCTAGATTTAGATTCCTTCATAAAACGAACGGCAAACATTGCCTGTGTGTGTGTGTGTGTGTGTGTGTGTGTGTGTGTGTGTGTGTGTGTGTGTGTGTGTGTTTGTGTTTGTACACACAGGGGGAACTGGAAGGCTCAGTGCGACACAGAGAGCTCATGACGGCCGCCGAGAGTTTCTTTAAACACTCGGTCCCTGGAGCTCACAGGTGAGGGATCACGTGTCTCTATTCCATGATGATTCCATGATGTGCATCTCTGTAACTGAAGCTGATGCGATTCGGATCTCGAAGCACGGTCAACGATACGATTCATTAAGGCTAAAGCAGCTACCGATTCGTTTCGATTCACCTCATATTCGAGAAAACGAAGGGTCACAAATTATTAATCTCTAAAAAATTGCGTGTGAGCGAAAAATAATGCAACAACCATTGATATCCAAGAGGTGGCGCCAAGTGCACAAGTTCACTCAGTAGAAGTACAGATACTGATGTTTTAAAAGATTTTGGTAAAAGTTGAAGTTCTGCTTTTTCACTCAAGTTAAAGTAAAGAAGTTTGTGCTCTGACATGTACTTCAGTAAACAGTAGTGATTATTACTACCTGTTTTAGTGTCACACTGTAACTGGACCTCACATCATATTAATATATTAACACAAAATAATTTAAAATGTTGTTCTCTAATGAATGTATCCAGACTGTACATCCACCATATAGAACACAAGCAGAGAAAAGATGATGATGATCAGGAAAGTCTCTGTTCTCAGTCATGTTCTCATCACTGACTCCCTCTGTCTCATCCACGTGAACCCCAGACTTCTTATTACCTTCTGACTGTTGAAATGTTGAGAACAACATTTGAAATTATTACCTTATTATCTTATTTATTTTATTATTATTTATACATTTATATGGGGAAAATATTATTTATTTATTTATTTATTTTTAGTAGTTTTCCCCACGTTTTAAATAAATTTTTTGTTCTTTTCTATGAGACGCTCTTTTTTTATGTTTTGTACTTAAAATTTCAATCTAAATATTATTTTTTTTTTAATTATTATTATTATTATTATTATTATTATTATTTTTTTTTTTTTTGTGCTTGCAGTGATCATGGACCAGGTGAGGAGGTGTTGCAGGTGTTAGAGAGCACCCCCTACAGTGTGGAGGAACTGAGGAAACAAGAAGCTCATCTTCCACCTGAAGACAGTATGTGTGTGTATGTGTGTGTGTGTGTGTGTGTGTGTGTGTGTGTGTGTGTGTGTGTGTGTGTATATAGAAACTAAAGGAACACGCATTTGTCTCTGAAAAACCATAAAAGACTGAATTTCCAAACTGATGCAAAACGAATGTATCATACTGATGCTGCATTACTCTCTGTCGCCCTCTACAGGTGACGACTGGCTAAACATCACCCCAGATGAGCTCGAGAGGTTGCTGGATGAACGAGGGGGTCAGAGATCAAATAAAAGTCAGAGGGTCGCGTGTGGCACAGGAACGAGAGAGGGCGAGGAGACGCAGCAGGAGGAAGAGGCCGGATTCACTTTAGTGGCTGTGACTCAGGGGATGAAGGACTTCATAAACGCCATGTCGTCACACAAAGGAGCTGAATTCCCACGGTATCATCATCATCATCATCATCATCATCGTTCATTGACTATAAGATTTATATTAATCTGTAAAGGATACCAAATATAATATAAAACTCATGTTTATTTAAAAGAATATATAAATTTATGGTCAGTATGTTAAATATTAATTAGTATAAATTAATCAATTTTAATTTCTCAAGCACAAATAAACAGCAGAATATATGAGCATATTATCTGTAAAAACAAAATTGTAACAAAAATAAGAGAGAAATAAATTTAGAATTTAAAATACATATATATCGGAGGTTAAGTAAAAAAAATATATAGTGTATATAAAATTATATTGCTTAAAAGGGTTCATTTTAAGAGTAAGTGTCCCAAAAAATTACATTTTCTTAAAATAATTTTCATTTCTTCCAGGTCAGGTTCTCTACATAATAATAATTAAAAAAAAGCTAATTTATTCTAATAAATTTCGAATTATTCAAATTAATTATTCTAATTTGTCAAATCTATAACCGGAGTTTTATTTTATTTATTTAATATCATTTTATTCACTTTCATAGTCTGTGTTTTCACGATTTCTAATGGCTCCCACTGATGTCGTGTGCTGTGTTTGGGTTCCAGGTCATGTTTATCAGAGCCGTTCAGTTTCGACCCCGACACAGTGACGAGTGCTCTGGACCGACTGCTTGGTGAGTTCAGCTGCTGAGACCCTGAGCATGTTTACAATTTTATATAGAACATCTGCTATATCTGTGAAAAGATTAATACAATTCTGTTTATATGACTGTAAGGAAATTGTGGATTAGGAGAAGGAGGAGAGAAGGTGTGGTTTAGGATTAGAAGGAAGTGTGGTTCAGGTGGAGAGGAGGTGTGGTTTAGGAGGAGAGGGGTGTGGATCAGGAGAAGATGGGGTGTGGTGGTGTGGTTTAGGATAAGTTGGTGTGGGTAAGGAGGAGAGGGGTTTGGTTCAGGAGAAGATGGGTGTGGTTCAGGAGAAGATGGGTGTGGTGGTGTGGTTTAGGATAAGTTGGTGTGGGTAAGGAGGAGAGGGGTTTGGTTCAGGAGAAGATGGGTGTGGTTCAGGAGAAGATGGGTGTGGAGGTGTGGTTTAGGAGGAAATAGGGTGTGGTTTAGGATGAGGCGCTGTGGCTTAGGAGGAAAATGTGTGCTTTAGTAGGAGAGGTGTGGTTTAGGAGGAGAAGGTGTGGTTTGTATGAGAGGGGTGTGTTTTTGGAGAAGGTGTGTGCATCAGGAGGAGGAGGGTGTGGTTTAATAGGAGAGGAGGTGTGGCTCAGGAGGAGGAGGGGTATGGTTTTGAGGAGAGCAGGGTAGATTAGGAGGAGAAGGGGCATGGATCAGGAGGTAAGGTGGCGTGAATCAGGAGGTAAGGGGGTGTGGATCAGGAGGTAAGGGGGTGTGGATCAGTAGGAGAAGGAGAGTTGGACCAGGATATTCAGGATATTTGTGTCAATAAATGTAATTGATGATGTCAGGTGCGAAAGACCAGGAGCTGGACTCTGATGATTTAGATGACGATGATGATGATGACGATGATGATGATGACGATGATGATGATGATGATGACGACGATGGTGATGAAGCAAAGGAAGAACGATCTGAAGACCAGACAGGAGCAGAGACATTGGACAGTCTAAGAAGATATATGGACGAGATGGACCAGGAGCTTCAAACCACGAACATCGGACATAGTTTCACATACAACAGCAAAGTGAGTACAAGCTGCTCTTCACTGGTTCCAAAATAACCGTAATATTAATAAAATAATTAAACGAAAGTAAAACAGATGTAGACCGAGACAAACAGACAGGAGCGGAGACAAAAGAGAGGCAGACGAGAACACTAAAATTGAAGAAAACAGACAGAGTGAGAGACGGAGATCTACAGACAAAGATCGTCAGAATGGAACAAAGATACAGAAAGAGACAAATAGACAGAAATGGAGAGAAGCTAGACAGAGAAAAAGGCAGGCAGACAGCCACACAGACAGAGACGGATAGGTAAAGGCTTGGAGATGAGCGGAGACAAAAACAAGGAGACCGTACGTTACAGAGACAGACAGAAAGACAGTAAGAAATGAAAACAGACAGGCTGGTAAGTGAGACTGACAGGCAGACAGGAGAGAGAGAGAGAGAGAGAGAGACGCAGAATTAGAGACTCGGGGAGAAGCAGAGATGGAGAAGGAGAGAAAGTGACAGACAGACATGAATGAAGACAGTTGAGCAAAGCAGGAAGATTGAGATTCTGCCTTCTGAAAATTGACACGGTAAGAGAGATAGAGTAGGATGAGCAGGGACAAAAACAAGGAAACAGTAAAATAAAGAGACAGGTAGACAGACAGAGCTAAAGATGGACAGAAAAAGACAATCAAACAGGAAGATGAGACAAACAAACTGACAGACAGATGGAGATGAGACAGAAATACAAACCGGACAGGCAGATGAAACAGACAGACAGGGTGATCAGACAAACTGATGTGGAGATGAGACAAACTGACAGACAGACGTGGAGATGAAACGGAGACGAGTTACATGGAGATGAGATGAGACGGACGAGGAGATGAGATGAACACTCAGTGAGATGAGACTAACAAACAGTGGGATGAGATAAGCCAGACAGCGAGATGAGCCAGACAGCGAGATGAGCCAGACATCCAGACAGCGAGATGAGCCAGACATCCAGACAGCGAGATGAGCCAGACATCCAGACATCGGGATGAGACAGACAGCGTGATGAGACAGACAGCGAGATGGGAAATGATGACAAAGACAGAGTTTATGAGAGTTTGTTTTGTAACTTTTTAAAATCTTCCATGTCCAGCAGGGCGGCGATGTCAGTGCAGATGCACCCGAAAGCCCGCTGCAAACCGAAGACGACCTCCAGCCCTTAGATGTGGACGTGAACCTGGTAGCCAATCTGCTTGAGTCACTCTCCTCTCAGTCCGGTCTCGCCGGACCCGCTTCAAATCTGCTGCACAGCCTCGGCCTGCGCCTGCCCCCGAACGCCGATCCTTCCTGAATCCTCTCGCCTCAACTAGCACTTGAACATTAGTGTGTTCAACACTGTAGACTCATATTGAAGTGTTTTTTTTTTTTTAAGGATTTCAAATAAAAGCACTTGTAAAATATTTTATTTTCGAGTCGAAATTTTGTATCATTTGGAAATTTCTGGAACATGATAAATGTTCTCTATGGAGAAAATATAGAGAAAACTCCACACACATCTCCGGTTCAGCCACTGCTCATAATCTCAGGGTAAATATGAATATTCAACAATCCTTTTACTGACATGTTGCTAATGTGACACGCTCTTCTCGATTTCTTCTCTATAACATCAGAAGGCTTCTGTCATTTTCAGTCTCATGTCATTTTGAGATTGGACGACTGCAACTTGGTTTCAACCTGCCTAAGTTCTCCCACACCACCCCACTGCTGCTCTCCCTCAGCTGGCATTAAGATTCAAAACACTGATGCTTACAAAGCCAAAAATGTATCACTCCTCACACTGGACCATGCTCCCTCAGATCTCGACTGGTCCCACCATCTCTCTGCAGAAGAGGTAAGTATACAGCAAGACCTTTCTCTGTTCTGGCAAAGAGGTGGTGGAATGAACTTCACCTAGAGTCACTGCCCTCATCTTCAAAGGACAGCTGAAGACCTTCCTATTCATGCAACACTTAAATTCTTTCGGCTGCTCCCATTAGTGGTCACCACGCAGGATCATCAGTCTCCATACCCCCCTGTCCTCTACATTTGCCTCTTTCAAAACAACCACCTGCATGTCTTCCCTCACCACATTCATATACCTCCTCCTTGGTCTTCCTCTTTTTCTCCTGCTTGGTGGCTCCATTCTTAGCATTCTTGCACTGATATAACCCATGTCCCTCCTCTGCACGTGACCAAACCATCTCAATGACGTCTCTCTTACCTCGTCCTTGTCCTACCTGCACGTCTCCTATCTTGCATGGTAGCTCAGTGGTTAAGGCATTGGCCTTTGAAACAGAAGGTGGTGAGTTCAAATCCCAGCACCACCAAGCTACCACTGCTCTTGAGCAAGGCTCTCAACCCTTAGATGTTAGTCACTCTGTGTAAAGGCCATAGATCTGAAATCGGACCAGGTGTGTGTGCAGTGTTTCCGACAGACTTGCTAGTGATGTTATATTAACAAGATGAACAGAAATTCCTCACACACACAAGTCAATCATTTGTGGTTTTATCTTGTCTGCATGTTTACCTCAAGACACAGCCGATTACATCACCAAGTTTCTTAGGTTACATATAACCTTTTATTGCCTCCTCCCTGATTACATTTTATAATTGACATCAAAATAATAAAATACTGTCTGTCACAGGGGTGGGGGGGGCAAACTTTTCCACTCAAAGGCTGCAATGGTTTTCTTTACCATTATGTTGCTTGTCAAACCTCATTTCACTACCTTGACCTGGTAATCAAAACTGGTGCATCGCCAAGTATAATTCATTAATAAATATCTACTGAAACAGATCAGATTCCAAAATGTCCGTGACTGTCTGCTTGCTATAATAAGTTAACAATTGGCATTGCGAGTCCTCTGGCGCAGTGTAGCAGAGCAGCCGAGAGCGGCGAGAGCCTCAGGGCTGTAAAGTCCACTAGAAAACTCAGTACGGAGCCCAGGAGAAACACGGCCAACATGTATCCCAGGAAGAGCAGCGTGTGCCAGCTGCCATGCGTGATTGCTCGTGGAGTGTCTGGATGCATTACACAGAGCAGTAACAGCAACACACTTTGGGTCACTTTCAGGGTGTAGTAGATGTCAAAAGTCGTAGCATGGCCTTGCTCAGTCTGGGCAACTTTAGACAGCCAGGCCAGGGAGAGACTTTGGAGGAACACGTTTAAAGGAGAGTAGAAATATTCCAGAGGCTCTATGTTGTACACCCCCTTATACCCTGACAACAAAAAACACACCATTTAATAATTTCTGTACAAAACAAAAAAGTACAGCCCTGTTGTATGCTAGGAATCTCCTACCTGTAATTCCAATAGAGATGAAAGTGAGCGTTGTGAGCAGGCAGATAAAGTGGACTGACTTAGGCTTGTTGACTCCAAGGAGGTGACCCCATGCCAGGCTAAAGAGTGGCAGGAGGCATTCAGTGAGGGGGTACAAGCCCGAGTATGCACTTGCTTGAGCCCACAGAGCAAGAACGCCCTGGACACCACCACACACAGCGGGGACCATAAGCCGCTCGGCTAGCTTCCGAGAGAAGGGATTCAGGTGCACAATCCCCAGATTGTGCAGAGCCAGCAATGCCAGGATGTTCAGGAACACCTGAGACAAATGGTGGCAAAAAGACATCAACGCGACTTCAATCATGGATATAAAGTGTTAGCGAATGTAAAGTACGTGGTGTACAAAGGTTTAGCACATGAAAAGAGCAATTCAAACATGCAAAGCTTTATAATATTTCCTGTGGTTTTCAACTGTAACATTAATAATGAATAATAAAATGTACTACAGCAGTGACTTCTATGCGCATAAAAGGAAAGTCAGTTGTCAGTGAAGATGGTTAAAACGGCAAAAGTGTGTAGAGAGATTTGCGTTAACAAGCTGATAAAGGCCTAGACCAGGTTTTGAAACAACTGTTATTTACCACATCAACCAGCACTTTTTTAGTACTATACTAAGACTAGAGATGGTAAAATTCGCAGCGGCATAAAAGGTAATGATGTGATGCATCGATTTTAAAAAGTGTGAATCAGATAGAAGTTGCAGGCGTTAAAATTTTATTTATTTATATATTTAATTTATATATTATTGTTTTTCTATGTAGATCGATTTCTCGTCGCTAAACTGTTTTTTAGAGCGCGTTCTCTCAGCACCGCTGCTGCTACGTGAATATGACGTATCGCAACACTACAGAGACCGAGGCGTGTCCTGAGAGTCACATAGAATACAGATTAACATGGCAGAGGTAGAGCTGTGACTTTCTGGAGACAGAACAGGTAAAGAACGTCTGGTTTTACAATTGAACTATCTGCACCATGTTAAATTGCAGACCATCATATTTTTTTCCATTGCAGCATATTGCATTGTTTGGAGTAGCTGCATCATATGTATCTTTAATGGATCGTATCATTGGCTATTCATTGAGATGCAGCTCCTCAGGTATGAAGATGCACATCTCTAATAGAGACTTAATAGATCCCTAATAGAGACCTTGATTGCAAGCGTATGTAATTCTTAAGCAGGTATGAGATAATAAAGTCATAAAGCAAACAAACACTATTAGCATATGGTATGGCAAATAAATCCCCCATCATCTTGGTTCAGACAATACCTTGGTTGCTGTTTTGTCAGACATCATAAATATCCTTCGCAATTTATTTAGAAAACTTTTAGATGCTGGGTGTATTGGCTTTGGTTGATGATCTAATCTACAATCAGAACACACTCTTTTAGGGCTGTAATGTAGGTCTGAGATGAGTTAAACAGTAACAGTACCTGTATGAGGGCAAAAGGTGCAGTGTATGGGTAGTGGTACTGCGGAACTAAGATCCTGCACACGAAGTTGTGGAGTTGATCTGCGAGTGCGTACATGACCACAACCACCAGGGCAGCAGTGTAAAGTTTTAATGGGGCCAGGGACTTATAGACATCACACACACATGCTCTGACTGAAGAAGGACCTCGTAAACGTAGCCAGGAGAACCTGATTGATGGAAAAAAGGTCAGCAGAGTATAAGGTGCTAATCCAAATTTGAACCTATAACACATAATAATATAAAATACACAATAAATGTGACAATAAATGTTTATGCTAAGCAGTACACTAAAGCAGAGATTTCTTCAGGAATAATCCTCTCAGTGTAGTACTTCATTGGGAAAACTAGATTAAGGACATGTTCACATTAATGTGTTTTTGATTGCATCCAGGCTTTGCTCATGTGTGGTCCAGAGACGTGAGAGTTTTAAAAGTTTGCAGTGTGGATCAGCAACTTTTGGGAAACGATTAAAAACTCAGGTGTGGAAGCAGAAAGTTTTTAGACGAAAGTGGTGTTTTTTTAAAGTGTATCCGTATTAGTCTGGACGTAGCCTGATACTGGAAAGGTTCTGTCTTTATGCCCAACACTCTAAATTCTTTGTGGTATGGATTCCACAACATGCTAGAAACATTTGTTTGACATTTTAGTCCATGCTGAGACAATAAATTCTCCCAGTCCTGAGAGATTACCAGTTTAGATCCAATGACCATGAAGGCTTCTGAGGAATAGGAGAAATAAAATCATGTTCATGTTTCCAGTTTGAGTCCACGTTTGTTTTGTTACATCCAGAAATCAGCCATTAGAAGATGAGTAAATTGTTGCCGAACAGGCTGTGGCATTTATGCGATGATTGATTGATATCATTGGCTGAAAGTATGCCAAGAAACCATCCCACATCATAAAATCATCTCTAAGAGCTTGAGTTTTCAAGCTTAGGATGGGTCCATGGATTCATGGGAAATTTGGACCCTACCATCTGTTCGCCTTAGCAGAACTAAAGCTTGGATGTGCTAGCTTAGCGGTTGAGATGTTGGACTTCTGATTGGAAGGTCATGATTTGAAATCCCACTATTTACATTTATGGGCAGGCACCCTCTTCCAGAGTGACTTACAATTATCTCATTCATACAACTGAGCAGCTATGAGGTTAAGAGCCTTGCTCAGGGGCCTAGGAGTGGAAGCTTGGTGCTGGAATTTGAACTCATGACCTTTAGATCCGAAGTCAAATTTCTTAACCAAAAAGCTACCATCCCCCACTTCTCGGCCATTGAGCAATTCTCTTAACCCCAATTGTATAAATGAAATAATTGATTTGGATAAGAGTGTCTACCAAATGCCATAAACGTAAAGATTCACCAGACCATTCTGCATTTTTCCAGTCTTCTGAGCCTGTGCTTACTGCAGCCTCACCAAATTTCTGCATTACAGAAATGGAACCTGATATTGTCTTATCCTGTTGTAGCCCATCCACCAGTTTCAACATGTGCATTCTGAGATGCTTTGTTGCTCATCGCAATCGAACAGAGTGGCTTTCTTAACTTCTGTCAGCTCAAACCAGTCTTGTGATAATATTTGTTCCTCTTTTTGATGGTTGGTGTGAGTAGTACTGGTTGAAATGAGAAAAACTTGACTATTACCTGAGGCTGCTTTCTTATATGCGCATGCATGTATCCACTAATCTGCTGCCACACAACTGGTACATTAAACAACCTTATAAATGAGTACCATAAGATTGGTATGTGCTTCTTTTTGAACATCCCATTCCACATTTAGTCTTCAGTTGCTGCTATAATGACTTCCACCCTTCTGGGAAGATGTTCCACTAGATTTTGTGGAGATTTATTCAGCCACAATGGTGTTAGTAAATTCAGGTATTGATGTAGGTGAGGTGAGGATGTTCCTTGGGTCCAGTCAGCTGGAGAACTTCCACTCCAACCCCATGTAAACTCCATGTAAAAACTCCAGGTAAAACACATCTTCATGAAGCTGGCTTTGTGCATTGTCATGCTGGTACAGGTTGTAGAAAAGTTTATGCTACTGCATCCAAAGACCTACAACTATGTGCCGCCAACCCAAACAATTTTCGGAAGAAATTTGGGAAATCAGGTGTCCCAATACCTTTTGTCTTTTTGTTCATTTATTGTTTTAGATATTTGCAAACTAAAATACCTGCATTATTAAATAAAAAATTGGAAGAATACCATTTAAAGATGCTCAGATTCCGGAGGCAGCTATACCAAGCCTCCATGCTTCCTGAGACGTCCTGGTGGGCTTTTGAACCCTGAGCTCCTGCACATGAAAAAACATTTATCGTCAATGTGACTTGAGACATATTTTCTTGTATTTCTAAAAGATTCATTTAAATTAAATTGTTGGAAAAAGCAAATTGGGGTTAGAAAACACATTCAGCGTTAAACATGTGCTCTGGCTTCTCCCATTAGGGGTCACCACAGCGGATCATCCGTCTCCATACCCCCTGTCCTCTACATCTGCCTCTTTCACACCAACTACCTGCATGTCTTCCCTCACCACATGCATAAACCTCCTCCTTGCCCTTCCTCTTTTCCTCCTTCCTGGTGTCTCCATCCTCATCATTCTTCTACTGATATACCCCATGTCCCTCCTCTGCACATGTCCAAACCATCTTAATCTCAGCTCCCTCTCCTTTTCTCCAAAATGTCCTACATGCTCTGTCCCTCTAATAAACTAATTTCTCTGTCCATCATCATCACTCCCTACGAAAACCTCAACATCTTCAGCTCTGCTACCTCCAGCTCCTCCTCCTGTCTTTTACTCAATGCCACTGTATTTAAACCAATACAGTGTGTGTACATATATATATTTAAAAGGTTTTTTCCCCCATAAGCTTCTTGTTGTCCAAAGCTAATTCATGTCAATACATCATTTCATATTTTGTATAAGATTTTTCTATCCAGATGTTTTCTAAACATTTTATATGTGTATATATTTATATATATGAGAGACATAAAGATTGTTAGGACATAAATATACTCACTTCACTGTTACGATCTTCCTGAACCAACCTGTGCCATTCTAACTGCATTTAAAGTGCATATTTATTCCAAATCTTCCTGAATCAGCTGTTAATCATTAAATAAAAAAGCATGTGTGTCCAGCGGTCTGTATATGTGAATGTCCCTTCCAGAGAAATGAGTGAATGATACGATCAGGATGGACTTTGATCCTCCTTTGCAAACAAGGCACACGAGGGGTAAACTGCCGCAATTCATCATCATGATCGTCTCTCACTTTCTTTCTTTTTTAGTCACTTGCTTTATCTCATAAACTGAGTTCAAAAGTGTCGTGTGTGCTGTCTGCTTTTATTGGATTTAATTAGGAGTATATTTTGATATATATTTGTGTGTGTGTGTGTGTGTGTGTGTGTGTGTGTGTGTGTTTTCACCTACAAGGTGTGCTTTAAATATTAGGTCATTGTATAGGTCATAAACTATACAATGCTTTCTGCCCTTATCTCTGCCTATAAAATAATAAGGGTTAATGTTTGATAATGTGTCAATACGATGCCCATAAAGGGGAGAATTAATGGCTTTCTAATCACACAGTAACAATTAAATGGGGTTCTTTTGAAATTGTATTGTATTTATGTATTATTTTCCTTTGAAGTGCAATGTCACGTTGAGCATCTCCTGTACACACATCCGTGAGGATGCAACAGCACTGGGGGGATTTAATATATAAACATATATAGCTTGTATTTAGCATAGTGCTTTAGTGCATAGACTTTCCAGCCATACATGCTTCATCATTGCCACACAATTGTATCGGACATCATTGGATGTGGGAGCATGAAATTTTCCGTTCCAGTATGATAATGCCCCTGTGCACAAAGCCAGCTCCATGAATATCTGCTTTACATGGGTTGGAAGATGAGAAAGATCTCCTGATAAAGAGCTCCAAGCTCTAAACAGCTTTGGAATAAATGACAGAACGCTGACTGCACCCCAGGAACCTTCTCACCTCACCTACATCAGTACCTGACTTGTACTAACACCCTTGTGGCTGAATGAATCTCCACAAATTGGAATGGGATGTTTATTTGGAAATTGGAATGCAAATTGGAATGGGATCATTATAATATACTGTATACTACTACCTTAGTGTAGACACCTATCTTTATTGTGACTCAGACTCCAGTAGCTGAATTTTATTTTATGATTTTATGCCTTCGGTATTTCAGGCTCTGGTACTGGAGTTTCTGATGAAGTCGGCATTTTCTCCGGCTGGACTGCACCATATGTGAGTGACACACTCACCCTCCCCTTTCCACACCATCTTCCTTTTCTCTTGTCTGTTTAATGTTGCATCATGCATCCTAACAAAGTGCTGACAATGGAGAATCCATTAAAATACATACAAAATGTGCCTCTTAGGAATCCCTTTTGTTACTATGGGATAAATCTGCTTTTTAAAATGTTTTCAGAGCTGATGTTCCACGAATATATTGCCCACCTTTTAACCAATCTGGAAAAATACTAATGCAGTGTGTTTGTGTCTGATTTTAGACACTGGTGCGCATCATGGTTTGGGATTTGGTGTTTTCAATAAAAAAAGGCAATGTCAGACAGGTGCTTGACAGAAACTATTAGAAACATTTACACAGAGTTGCACAAACCCATTTTCCTATGAAAAGAGGGCCATAAGTAAAGGGTGCATTATACCAAACTGTATTATATTTAATATTAGACTTGGCATTGTTCCCCTGATTTATGATTTCATATATCAAAATAAACAAAAACTTTGCTCTGTAATCTGCTCTGTGAAGTTCAATAAACCGTATACTTTAGGGTACTTTAACAATATAGTGCAAAGTCTAGTACAGTTATTCAAGCTATAATACAATACCTCTATATACTTGTAACATCGGTGACCTCTAATGAGGGTCATAAAGCTGTTTTTTTTCTTCTTTCCATAAAGTTTTTTTTTTTTTTTTAAGCTTTTCCAAATTGGGCTGCAGCTGACTTACTGACAAATTTGGGATATTATGTAGGTGAGATTCAGTTAGATTGTTTCTCAGGTTCCACTTGTTCACTTTCATCAGGCTGAAAGCTGGCTCACATTGGGAGGTCCTGCCAAAGTCTTTGCAGGGTAAAAAAAAAACAATAATAAAATAAAATAAATTAATTAATTAATGTTAAATTAAAAATAAAAATCTGTGTCAATGGCAATTTTTGCTCTTTTTTTATTTTTCTGGGAAAACCAAACCAAATCAAAGGACATCGGTGGCTAACATTCGCCTGTAAACACTAGTCTGGGTTTATTATTCATACAAATTGTGTGAGCCACCTACAGGAACATTTTATTTGTGTGTTTCTGTTTGGTTATTTCATATACCATATGGCTTTTAAGTTCTTAAAACAGTCAATGTAAGATAGCCAGTGGTGAACAAAGTACAAAAACCATGAATAGTAGCAGAGATAAGCCATCATTTTAGGTAAAATATGACTCCAGTAAAAGTAAAAATACACCCTTTAAACTTTCACTTGTGTAAAAGTACAAAAGTTTTTGCCTTCAAATGTGCTTAAGTATCCAAAGTACTATAATTTACTATATGATGATAACTATAATGTTTCTGTTATAATTTTTTATCACAAGATTCTTTACTTAATCAACTCAGTTTATGTGAAAAGACTCGAATGTGATTCTCAGCACATTGATCTATTAATAGAACGATATTAATGACTCAAACACTGATTGATTTTTTATTTAAATGATCATGAGCCCACAACCTTGAAGCTAAACAATTTCCTTTAGAACCAAATAAAATAACAGTAAAATGAAAAACGGTTTATTTGTAACATAGTTGCAGGTTTAAGTTGAATAAAAAATTGGAAAAAACACACTTTCGCATAGGTTTTTCTTTACTATAATGCTCTCCGTGTATAAATATAAAATGGCCATATCAGATTTACTGTTACAGGAGCTAGTTGTATGGGTAGTTTGTATAGTTGTTGTGTAGTTTGTATCGGAAGAAATGTATACGCGTACAAAATGTGTACATTATTCAATTTCAGTAACGCATTTTTCCACAAAGTCAGGAAGAATATATCAATTTTCAATTCAAAAGCAATGTTTCGATGTGTGATTGTCAGTGTTTGTGCATTAATCCTATACTCTCAAAATGTTCTGCTTGATGTTGAACTGATGCTGAACTGTATGTGATCAGTAGATACACCAAGCGCCAATTAAAACAAGTTTAGAACAGAGCGAGCTCTCGATCCTGATTGGTGACTTGCTGAGGGTTTGAACAGTTACGTTTTTATCCTCATAAATAAAAAAAACGACTGTTTTCGCAAAATGTAGTTGAGTAAAAAGTACGATATTGGACTTTGAAATGTAGTGAAGTTACAGTAAAAATCTCCTCAAATTGAATACTTCAGTAAAGTACAGATACGTGAAAAAACGACTTAAGTACAGTAAGGAATCTAATTTACTTCCTTCACCACTGAGGAGAGCTCATTATGTTTATGTCGTAAGATGTCATTCCAGAATACAAGTTAATATACTTTTGTTATTTAGGACAGATATATGTCTAGATATATTGCTGACAGGAAGTTTTTGTTAGTGCACATGTGTAGAAGTTGGAGCAAGAAACTATTTTGAGTCTGGTTTTTCTCAAGGTTTCATCCTCGTACTGTCTTACTGGCTTACTTATTAGGTAAGAACTTTTAGGGACTAGTGTATGAATTTAAAATGTACACTATATTGCCAAATGTTTGTGGACATCTGATTATAAATATGTGCTTTTTGAGCATTGCATTCTACATTTAGTCCCAACTTGCCTTTATAATTTCCTCCACTTTTCTAGGAAGAGGTTTCACTAGATTTTGGAGTGTGCTTTTGGACATTTGTGTTAATCAGTCAGCGTTCCAATTTATCCCTAAGGTATTCAGTAGTTTGGTAGTAGTATAGATCGGAGCTCTATAACAGTCCACTCAAGATCTTTTCTTTTTAAACTTTGTAAAGCAGATCTTCATCGAGCTCACTTTGTACACAGGGGCATTGCCATGCTGGATAAGGTTTGGGTTTCCAAGTTCAAATGAACTCAAAATTTTATTATAGCGCATCTATAGACGTCCTGTACAATTGTGTGCCTCCAACTTTGTGGCAACTTAGTGTATATTCTTCATATATTTCTGTAAAACTGCTTTGGGACAATGTCTAGGCTCTACAGATAACATTAAATTGAATGTGTGTGATGTGTGGATGTGTGTGACACACTAACCTGTCACGTCCAGCTCACCCTGACTCATGTAGAGCACTTCACTCTGCCACATAACCATGGCAATGTACTAAAAAAAGGACGGGAGCAAGGGGACAGGAACAAACAAAGAAGCAAGAAAGAAAGTCACTTTTTTACTCATGGAGAAGAAACCAGCACCATGGACAGGGGCCAGATTCCACACTTTTGCTTGGCATCGTTGAGGATTTTGGTTTTTGTGGGGTGATTCTGCTCGATTGTGAATGTTTTCAGCTGCGTGTGTATGTATGCGTCAGGATGGCTGCGTCGACTCGTGTACCTTTTGGCCTGTAGCGGTGAAGAAAGTTGTGAATCCCGAATGCCTCCGATCCAAAACCATGGGCATTGCACTGTCCAGGTGAGCTCCTAAAGATGCTTGTAATTTTAGCTACAAATTGGCTAAACTAAAGAAACTTTACCTTACCTCAAATGAGGGAAAAGCACTGTTCAGAAAGTCCAGAAAATTATTTATTTCCAAGAATCATAATAAAGTATTTGAATCTATCTGATCCTGCAATTTCTCCCCTTTTCCCACATATTAATTTCAATTCTTTATAAACCATCTATACCGCCTCCTATCTGCAGGTCTGATAAATGTCGTAATGTCTCCTCCACTGGGCTCCGGAGCTCTGTGCCGGGAGAAAACAGCGCCTCCTGTTCAGAAATGAATGGCATCATCAAACCTTCTCGCAACACCATCATTCAAGGCACCGGGACAAACAATGAAGGTTTGAAACATTTTTGCAGTTTCAAACCACTTAGTTTAAAGCAGTTATGGACTTAAGTGGTTTAGCTGTGGTTGAGGAAGTTAAAGTTGAGGAGTTATAAAATAAATAATTAGGACCCTTCTACATCTGGGTTTTATACCAGGGGTTTGGAAAGACGGCTTTCTAATGCAGTGTGTTTTAATTTATTCAAACTAAAATAAACAAAATTGTATTTCGGGTTTGTATCCTATACAGATTCAGATATATGATGCAGTTACCAACAGGTACAGAGTTAAGCATTAATACTGTGCTACATCTTTGCTGACTGTATTTCATGGTGCTACATGGTTGGGCTACAAGTTCACAGGACCTATATTTTTGCATTATTCATGTTTATATTTGTGTGTGTTTAGAGGAGCAGTTGCTTCCTGCCCTTCCAGAAAAATCTGATATTAAGAGGGGTTACGTGACCCCACAGCAGGTGTATAACTTGTTAAATGCAGAAGCCGGTGAACCAGCCCTCCATGACCCATACTACATCCTTATTCTGGACTGTCGCTCTGCAGACAGGTACCACATGCTGCCCACACGTCCATTGAATTCATCAAACCCATTTACCACACATGAGTATCAGATGAAGTGCGGTTAATCCCCTTATCTAGCTAATCTCTTTTGAAACGCAGGTATAAGCAGAGTCACCTGGTTACAGCACGTGCAAGTGTGACCGTAATTCACCCAGATCTTGGCTGTTTGATAAGCTGTGTCCAGCTCCAGGAGTTTTCCATCATTTTGCTGTATGCAGAGGAAGGACATAGTCCAGGTAACATGAATTGTGAGATTCAAGTAATTCCAATGTTAACCATTAACACACAAAGTCCAGTAAAATCAGAACAACCAATCCTACCAACTTTCCACTCTTTATCCTCTTAATTGCTGCTCTCACTTCCTCCTTACTAATCCTATCCACTTCCTGCTTTACAATCTTCACACCATCCAACCTTCTCTCTCTCATTTTCCATCCTTTATTGCTTTAACTTGCAGCACATCGTTCCCAGCTCGGTCCCTCTGCCTGGCCAATCGCTACAAAACTACCAATATTACATTTGTGTAAAAACCCAAGCTCCATCATGCCAATCTGTCCAATTCTTATAAAAACCTTGTGTAAACAATTGTCAATTATTCCTATCCAGGAGGGACATAGTACACAATTTAATCCAAAATTATCCTCAAAAAAACTTCAGCTCACCAATTTTTCTCAGTTGCTGTATTTGCAAACCAGGTTCATTTCTCAAAACAGTTTGTATAAACAGCACCCAAAGGTGGGAAGTAACAAAGTACAAATACTTCGTTACTGTACTTAAGTAGATTTTTGTAAATATAAATAAAAACAAAGACATTGCTCAACACCCATGGCCATATACAAGGGAGATGTTCGAAATTTTTGTTGTAAAATAGTTTTTTTATATCAGGGATGCTGCCACATGTTGCAATTTTTTAAGATAAGGATGTTTTTAATGTTCTTAATTTCTGTAGTATGTAGCTGTCATTTGAAATCTGAGGTTAAGTCAGATAGTTTATATATGTTGTAGAACTGCTATACAGGTGAAGTATAAATTATAAACTTCCTGTTTGAACTTCAATAAAATGTACAGGATAACCTTACATTTCTCATTCATAGAACATCATAATAATTTTGAGTTGTTTTCAAAGACAGCTGGAATAACCCTACAATCTGGGATATGGCCTGGTGATGGCAAATACATATGTACATAAATACATATATATACAAAAGTATTGGGACACCTGAACTTTCCTGCTATATGTGGTTCTTTTTCAAACTTTATTCAAATCTGGAGGCACTCAATTGTACAACATGTCAGTTGTGCTATAATACAATGAGCTATAATACAATTTTGCATTCACTTGAACTTGGAAACCCAAACCTGTTCCAGCATGGCAATGCCCCTGTGCACAAAGTGAGCTCCTTGAAGATCTGGTTTACATGCTTTGGAGAGAAAGATCTTGAGTGGCCTGCTATAGAGCTCTGATCTCATCACTACTGAACAACTTTGGGATAATTGTACTTATGACCAGGTGACCCAATACTTTCAGAAATAAAGTGTGTATATATATATATATATATATATATATATATATATATATATATATATATATATATATATGGTGGTTGTTCAGCCTGGATACATTCAGTTTTTTTTAATAATACATTGATTTAATATGAGGTTTAGTTACCAGCATGACAGTAAAACAGGTAGTAGTAACGCCTACTTTTTACTTAAGTACATGTCAGAGCCCAAACTTCTTTACTTTAACTTGAGTAAAAAAGTATAGTCAAAACTTTCACTTTTACTGGAGTCTTTTAAAACATGAGTATCTGTACTTCTACTTAAGTAAACGATGTGTATACTTTTGCCACCTCTGACAGCACCACACATTGGATTTCTAGCAAAAGCCTGTACTTTTCTCAAAATCCCTAAAAAAGTAAGTATTTATGTCAATTACGTCTTTTGTCATTGTTCACAAACAAAATCTAAATGTTCAGTCATGTTGTCAGTATGACAGTGCCAGTGTTGTGCTGGTTACTAAGAAATAGTAACTAGTTACAGTTACTCGTTACTTCATTCAAAAAGTAATTGTTACTTTGTTGATTACTTACACCAAAAAGTAATGCGTTACTGTTAAAAGTTTTAGTTACTTTTTCAAAGAACGTTCTTTAATGTTCCCATTAATGCCCTTTTATGCGTTATGGTCTACAAACACAAAACTGACTTAAACACACAGTCATTTTTAAACACTATTTTATTAAAGTCAGAGCAGCACAAACTGAATATATCACAAGGATTTCTGAAATAAATAACAAAACAAGCTGAATAATATATTCACAATCAAAAACTAAAGTGGCTTCTGCATCATAAAAGCTGTTGTTTCACAGCTTAAGTATAAAAACTATCAACAATGTAGAACAGAACACCAGGTTAGCTTCTAGCTTCTAGCTTCGTCGAGGCATGGAGTTTCTGGAGGAGCTTCAACAGATTGGAGTTGCTGTTAATCGCAGTAGATACGAGCTTCGAACCAGAAAGACACAGATTACATTTGACTAAAAAGTTTTTGTATTTATGCTCAACTAAAGAGAAATAATGAGCATATTTCCACTTTGAGAAACTCGTCTTGCTCTCGCCTCGACTCACCATTACTGCCGCACAGACCTGAATAAACGGAGACACGCCCACAGTGCATCTTCTTCGTGTTTACAGTGGTTCATCACCAATCCTACAATGCGTCTCTGCTGTAAACAGGTCAGACTGTAGTCTACACTTCAGCCCAAAATCATTCATTTAAAAAAGTAACGGGTAACGCACCATACGGTAACGGAGTTACTTTATTTAAAAAGTAACGCGTTACAGTATTAGTTACTGTCAAAAGTAACTGTGTTACAGTAACGCGTTACAACACTGGACAGCACATAGTTTCAGAATTTTTTTAAATAAACTACGGTTTGGGTTACAATGATTGAAAATGCCCAAGGAATTTCTTCTGTATGACATCTATGAATTTCAGCAGCACAAATGTACACATTACTTTATGCACTGTATATTGATTGCAAAAGACCAGACAGGATTCACACTTTTACTGTTCTTTATTAGAGTTCTTTCATTTCCTGGTTCTTCATTCATTTTCATCATCTTTGACCTGTTTTAGAGAACCAGTTGATCGTTGGTTGATCTTGATGGTGTACACTCGCCTTCATTAGTGACATTCAAGATTCATCTGCACACTTTAGATGAACTAAAAATTTGGAAAAAGTACAGGCCATTGCAAGTAATGAATCGATTGCATTGTGCTGCTTGTACAAATTGTTTGGAATGCACTTATTGGTTTGCAAATATTACAAATTATTTGTATTACAATAAGTTTCCTCTCTTATATACAGTAGGAGGTCAAGAGACATGTGTGGACAACCCCACTCTACAACACTGCTTCTTTCAGCTGAGTACACTTGGCATGGACCCTGTGATCTTGCTTGGGGGCTACTCTGCCTTCCACACACTCTACCCTTTTCTCTGTACACCTCGGATGGTCCTTCTTGAGTCCGAGCGCCGCCTGCTCACCATCTATCCATCTGAGATCCTCGAAGGGGCTCTGTATCAAGGTTCTGCATCACAAGCACAGGACTATCGCATCATCAAGAACCTGCACATCACACATGTGGTCAATGCCACAGCCGAGATCTCAGACGCCTTCCCAAATGTCCTGAGGTACCTCCGACTACGGCTCAGCGACGATGCCCAACAGGACCTTCGCCAGGCACTTCCAGAAGCTTCACATTTCATAGCAGCAGCCCTGAGGGGTTCACCAGGATCACCTGGAGGCCGTGTGTTAGTGCACTGCAGCATGGGACGGAGCCGCAGCTCAGTATTGACTCTGGGCTTCCTGATGGAACAGCGCCGGTGGTCTTTACTTCACGCTTTCCGTTGGCTCAAAGAGAGGCGTACCTGTGCGGCACCGAATGCCGGGTTCCTCCGTCAACTCTCAGACTATGAGGAGCAGTTGTTTGGAAGGCGTCTAACCTTGCTCGATGACATTCGGCTATAAACAAGGAGAAAATCAGACAGAACAATTTTTGGAATAAAACGCCAAAGATTTTTGAAGACCTTGAGTATCTTTTGGCTTTGATGGGGTGAGAGGGCTAGAAACTGGACAAGAACAAACTGGTTCAGTCCCAGTTCATTGGCTAAATGTAACATAAATTATACACGTTATATGTACCTCTAAAAATGTCAAAGCAGTCAGAATATGGTTCTCTTTCCCACTCCAGAACTCTTGATCAAAATGATTTGCAATCCAGGGCAGTGGTGGATCAGTGGGTAAGGGCTCTGGTCTACTGATCATTAGTCTGAATGTTCAGAATGAATTTTCTTGATGCCCACCATCTGCTAAGCTCAGTGGTTCTCAAACATTTTTCTACCATTTCCCACATTAGTTTGGGGTCGTTTTTAAACCTCCACCTGTCCTCTATCACACCAATAGTAAATTGTTAATTTAAAGTTTAAAAATGTCTAGATTATTGAAATATCGAGTTTTAAATCAAAGAGCATCAAGTAAAAAAATGGAGAAAATAAAAGTGTAGTTGTGTTAGGTACTCTAACTAGGGTTGCAAAATTCCAGGAATCTTCAAGACTGGAAACTTTCCATGGGAATTAACGTGAATTAATGGGAATAAGATGGGAATTTAAAAAAATTGCACTTTGGCCTATAACAGGGAACTTAAATAAAGTAAGAAATACATACATTTTGGTTAAAACAACCAGATTTAAAGTAATTTCAGTTTAATTTCTCCCCTGCACATTCATCAGTCACATGCACACATCACACTTAAGCACGCTTATCGCCTAAAGCCACGCCCCCTACATGCACTGTGCGTTCATGCATAATACAACACACATTATTTCTTGAATCGTGCACACACACAAAACAAGTCAATCTTGGTGAATATTCATTAATTAATTATACAAACAATTAAATCAAGGTAAATGTTTGTTTTTAATGTATTAGTTTTACATGTCAGTTCATGATTAAACAAAATTTCCCAACATTTCTAATTAATTCTTATAAATTCCCATAAATGCCTGGTAGATTTCCAACTTGAAATATGTCCAAAATTTCCCAGATGAATTTTCCCACGAAAAGTTTCCGCCCCCTTTGCAACCCTAACCTTACCTGTTTTAATTTATTTGCGTTATTAGAATAATTGTTTGTTTGTGGTTGCTTTTAGTTTATAAACTTTATTTTTAATAGAGAAAAACATACCTGAATATTATTGAAGAACACGGTCATTTGTGCCGCAACTGTCATGTCTTTATTTTCCGCTAGAGGGCGGTCAACCAGGGTATCGTTGGTGATATTTGGAATAGTGGAATTGTATAGACTAGACGAGGGGTTTGTTAGTATTTTTAGGATTTTGTTTCAACCAAACAAGAATAAGGTCCATAGTAAGATCTTTATATGTACACATTTTGATATTTACATTTACATATGCTTTTGGTAGATGCTCTTATCCAGAGCAATTCATACAATGAGCAGTAGAGAGAAGAGGTCCTCTATATATAACAGTAGTTCTCAATGTGAGTTCTGGGGACCTCTAGTGGTCTGTATAGCAAAGTCAAATGATAATGCCACATTAGCAAAATGAATGAAGTGACCAGTAGGGGGTAGTATACTGTAATTTGTAAATATTTAACAAATTACAATATATAATTTAGCGAAACAGCAATTTACAGTACCGTACTGTATAAACTATATATGTATATGGCAGCGGGTGTGTGGATGAGTATATATGTATATGGACAGATTGCAAGTGGAGGGCGGAGCCTACGCTGCTACGTTTGTCTACCGCGTGAAACGTAAAATATTTTTACACTTTTGTCGTATCGCTATCGTCATTGTAAAATTGCTAAATTGTATTTCATTCTTGAACATTTTTGAGCTCTAGACCATTTTCAAGAATGCGTTTATATAGAATATGAATAAAGCTTTACAACTATAACAGTAACCATTGCCATCTTATGTTATTGAAACGATCAACAAAAAAATCAATCCGAAATCAATTGCGTTTAGGTATTTTTATGACATTCATTTTGAGATTTTTTTATTCATTTATTTTTATTTATTTCACTTTTCATGTTCTCTGAAGGACAATCAATAATGTGTCAAACTAAATATTGAGGAATTAAAAGATCCTACATATTTTGCTATACATGGTTTAATATTTTGTATATTCAGGCTAGTGACATTTTTTTCTTTTTGGCAATAGTTAGTGTTTGTTTTGTGTATTTCTTCTTTTATAAATACATCAAAGTGGAAAACTTTTGCGATGAAATGTCCAAAATAGCTAGCTAGTTTTTCCATAATTTAGCGAAACCCTTTTTTAAAGCATATTAGCAGTAGTGGTGCTAAAAAATAATAATAATAATAATAATGAATAAATAAATAAATCAGAGGGAAAATTTAGGGCAAAAGTGTTTTACATGCAACAACCTACGGCTTCTGCAGTGAATATGTTTTTGCATAAATTATTTGATACTGAATTATTGTCAAAAACGCCACATTGTAATAAAATATACTATTTCTTTTATGGCCGTGGATCTCTTTCTTGGTTGCTGTTGGAGAGTGTATTGTTTGAAAGCGTTGTGAAAGGAGGTGGTACGTGGCGAGTAAACAAGAAAAGCACACCATCATAAAAATTCTTCAGCTTCTCAAACTTCACATCAGAGTAACGACTTGTCCCTGTTGCCAGGGCGTTAAAAGGTTTGCAAACGATCTAATCTGAGAGACTCTCAGCCTAATTACAGACCTGTTCTTTGTTGGAGGAGATGGATTGCTATCACTTTTCTATAACTTGAGAAAATAAATTATAGAGGAAGATGGTGAAGGAGAGAGAGTTAAGAGTTTAGCCATAATTATATATCGAAAAAGGCCCTGACTGCTAATTAAATGCTCATAAATGGTTCTTTGTTCATGTTTATGGTTCCCTGAGGAACCTTTAACATCCATGAAACCACCAACGGTTCTCCATAGTGGAAAACATGTTCTTTAGACTAAAGATTCAATTGGAGACCACTTCGATGCAGCTGAGGACGGTTTCCCCTTTTTGAATCGGAGGAGACCGAAAGCAAGGCAGTCTAAAGATGCATGAAGGATGGATATGAGGATGATATGAGGATGGATTTGGGCTCTAATTAATATCATCAATCTGCTACAATGCTGAAGGATTGCAATTCGCATGAGGATGAGGATGGACTCCCCTTTGAGTCTAGTTCCTCTCTATGTTTCTTCCTCATTCCGTCTCAGAATGAAAAACAAATAAATTATATATATCCTGCCGTTCATTGCAGCCCAACCTGTCATGTCCTTATTCTCCACTAGAGGGCAGCGTCATACACTTTGAGAACCACTGCATTAACGTACGATTTAAATTCAATTATTGATTAATAAAAATCTTTTTTTTTTCTTAAGTTACATGTGATGAACGAAAAAAATATTACCCAGCAATATATAAACAAGTAAATAAACATTATAAACAACATGTCACATGCCTCTGTTGCCATGTAAGTGTTACTTACTGGTTGCCATCTGCCTCGACTGTCATGTAAATACGAAACATGTGAATACACATCCTGTATCCTGTGCATACACATGGGCCTAGGAGGTGGGAGTTCAGTGGTTAAGGTCATAGGGGGTTTCTAGCCCCGGTATCGCCAAGCTGACACTCTTGGGCCCTTGAGTAAGGCCCTTAACCCTCTGTGCTTGCTTGTTTTTGGCTTGAAATGTCATTTCAGCTCCAAAATCTAGTGAAACATCTTGGAGTGGAAGATCTCCTGCTATAGAACACCAAACCCTATTGAACACCTTTGGGATGAATGTAAGCAATGACTACACCCCAGGAACCTCCTCACCTCACTATCTGATTTTACAAACATTTACATTTAAAGCATTTAAATGCATGACCTTCTGATAAGAAGCCTAACAGCTTATCCATTGAGCTACAACTTCCCTAACATGCCTAAATTAATCTCACACAAATCTCCACAAAATCTACAGAAACATCTTCCCAGAAGAGTGGAGGCTATAATAATATAGGGACTAAATGTACAATAAATGTAGAATTCAAAAAGAAGCACATCTGATCAGGTGTAGCAGCCAGAGTTCTCACAAGGTGGAGAAAATATCACCATATAACCCCAATCTTCTCCTCCCTACACTGGCTACCTGTTAAGTCGACTACAAACTACTGCTTCTTACCTACAAAACACTAAATGGTTTATCTCTCATGTATCTCTTCTAACACGCTACAATCCATCACGCTCTTTGAGATCTTGAAACGCTGGACTTTTAGTAGTTCCTAGAATAGCAAAGTCCACTAAAGGCAGTAGAACATTCTCACATTTAGCTCCTAAACTCTGGAATAGTTTTCCTGACAGTGTTCGGGGCTCAGACACACTCTCCCAGTTTAAGTGCAGATTAAAGACGTATCATTTTAGCGAGTTCTACACATAACACACATCACATCATAACCTTGTGCTCCAGAACATCTGATCACATGCACATTATCAACTTGTGCTGTTAATATCATGAACAGCAGATACGCTAAATCCTCTCCACTGCTTCTCTTTCTCTCCTCATCCCGCGGCATCCTGAGGTTGCTCCAGCCCCAGTCACGTCTCACCTCATGAAGATTACGGACCTTTAAAGAAGTAGAATCCAAACATCCCGAAACAGCTAGAGACGTACCAGCGCCATTTGGATCCAACTTCATGTGGAGTTTGGGCATTGGACCTCTTTGAGTGTTTGAAGGCTCTGGCATGGAGAAGCTGGTGTTGGATCTGTGATGATCGCAAATGTTGAGTTATTTTATAAGTTGCTCAGTAGCTCCTAGTTCTACAAACCTCAAATAACTGTATAAGACTGTAGAAATTACATCACTCATAATCACACACTCCAGTACTCATGGTGGTTCTCACACTCCAGGTTTTGTATTGTTTTATATTTATAATCACACTCTTGAAATCCCTCTTTGAGTCTGGTTCCTCTCATAACATCTAAGGGAGTGTTTCCTTGCCACAGCATCTCCAGGCTTCTCATCAGGAATAAACACACATCATTCACTTTAATTCTTAAGCCCTGCAAAGCTGTTTTGAGACAAAAAAGTGAAAAGTGCTATAGAAATAAACTAGAACTTGAAGGTGTCCAGAATCAGAATCAGAATCAGAATCAGGTTTATTGGCCAAGTGTGTTGACACACACAAGGAATTTGGTTCCACAAACATAATGTAGATGTCTAAAAATATAGACAACTGGAAATATAGTTAGAAAAAGTGAAGAGACTAAATATGTTATGGATTGTTTAAAATCATACACATACCAATCGGATCGGAAAAGTCATAAGTTCAAATCCCAACACCACCAAGCTGCCACTGCTGGGCCCTCGAGCAAGGCCCTTAACTGCTCAAATGTAAGTCGCTTTGGATAAGAGCATCTGCTAAATTTCATAAATTAAAAAATGTATAAATGTATAAATGGTTTAAACTCAAGAATGTTGAGGACCAGCACCAGCACCAGTGTTGGGCCCTTGAACAAGGCTCTTAACCATCAACTGCTCAGATGTAAGTCGCTTTGGATAAGAGCTTCTGCTAAATGCCATAAATGTATAAATGGTTTACAAGACAGAAGATGTTTAGAGGAGGTAGTAGCTGAGTAGTTACTCCTCAGAAGGTTGGGGTTCAAGCCCTCGTTGGGCCCTCGAGCAAGGCCCTTAACTGCTCAGCTGTAAGTCGCCTGGGATAAGAGCTTCTGCTACATGCCATGAATGTATAAATCTTTTACAAGACAGAAGATGTTTAGAGGAGGTGGTAGCTGAGTAGTTACTCCTCAGAAGGTTGGGCCCCCTTTGGACCCTTGAGCAAGACCCATAACTTTTTCTACAGGTTTGTGTATGTGCTGGTACAAGCTGGGATACACAAAGAAAGAATTTCACTGTGAACCGCCCATGAACTGAGTGGTGTGTGAGTCTCTGCACGTATCACAGAGGAATCCCACCAGCAGATGGCGAGTGAGGGGGAGGAAATAGGAGGCGCAGGATATATCACGGCTGCAAAACCGGAGCGTGGAGTAAACAGTTGGAGATTCGAGTAGAGGAACCTTGAGAGCAGCTCGGAATCTGTGTGTCATCCGGTGCATGTGGACTGACTGACAACGTGGAAGGGTAAGGATTTCATTCATGATCTGTGGTCCACAAGGTTTAGGAGGTATCTCTAGTCAAAGTGGTTCCTTTCTTTCTTTCTTTCTTTCCTTTTTTGTTTGTTTGTTGCATGGTTGCAACTTTCTTGCAACAAACTGGTACATTTCATCATCTGCAATTCAAATGGAGATTCAATGACATGCATTTATTATCTTCTGGAAGTTGGTTGGTATAATCGGTGCTCTTCCTGGGAATGATATGAGCTCTACAGCAATGAAGAAAAAGTTTCTTGGGAAAAGTTTGAAGTGCACGCGCATAGTGTTAGATCTTTACTATGGTTTCATTTCCCTTTTTTTTCTTTCTCTGTCCATTTTTTGTTCATGCAAAACAAAAATGCAGCATTTATACACCATGACAGCCGATTCAGGATTTTCTTGCATGTTGAAACAAGCTCAGAAGGTTCTCGAAAGTGAGCCTTGGAATATTCAGATGCGCTCGTGCAAGAAGATACCCGGTCTCGCGCGTTGCCTTTTTTTTGCCACCATTAAACCCCAATCAGTGCACTGCACTCCTCCTCCCTACACACCTATCGCTCCTTTTTACCCTTCAGTCTCCTGTGATGTGGAGATCCGAAATGGAAATTCGTTCCCTGGAGCAAGACGAGGAAGCAGGAGGACATGGAGAAGGAGGAGAAGGAGGAGGGGAAGAGAAGGAAGGAAGGGAGGGATGGATGAACACGTGGCAATCCGTTCCAGCGCTCCTCGCTTTTGAGATGATTTCAGGTCTCCATGCAGGACCCGCAGATCGTCACGAACGCACATCTGGCCTGATGTTACATCACGTGACGTCTTTTTTTTTTTTTTTGGAAATGAAAGCGGATTATGAAACTCGAACAGCAGATATGCATCTGGACACGTTTTTATTTATATCTAAAACACGTATCTCATGGAGTCTCACTTTTTTTCTACAGAATGATAGAAAGTAATAATTGTTATTGGAAATCATTTCGCATGTGGGAGTTGATCAGGACAACTGGCTGAAGATCAAGAGAAATACAAGATCAACCAAAATACTGTTTGCTCTAATTTTTAAGATGTTGGACTTCTATTCAGATGGTTATGAGTTAAAATCCCAGCGCCACCAAGTTGCCACTGTTGGGCCCCCAAGCACGGCCCTCAACCCAACCATCAGCTATTTAGGTGCATCCATGGGATAATTTGAAGTCACTCTAGATGAGATTTATACACGTGAACTCTCAGAAAAATAATTATGCAGACACCATACAAGTCATGAATTTATTTTACAGTGAAAAGATTTACAGACATGAGTTTTATTTTTGTTCAATAATCAGTAAATTATTAAAAGAGTGTGTATGAAACCGTAGAACTGCAATCAAGCTCTCTTAAAAATATATTTTTATTCTTAGGAAAATATATTTGTAATTTCCTTTCTTTCTTTCTTTCTTTCTTTCTTTCTTTCTTTCTTTCTTTCTTTCTTTCTTTCTCTCTTTCTCTCTTTCTTTCTTTCTTTTATTTGCTTTCTTTCTTTCGATCTTTTTTCTTTCTTTCTTTCTTTCTTTCTTTTATTTTCTTTCTTTCTTTCTTTCTTTCTTTCTTTCTTTCTTTCTTTCTTTCTTTTATTTGCTTTCTTTCTTTCTTTCTTTCTTTCTTTCTTTCTTTCTTTCTTTCTTTCTTTCTTTCTTTCTTTCTTTCTTTCTTTCTTTCTTTCTCTCTTTCTTTCTTTCTTTCTTTTATTTGCTTTCTTTCTTTCGATCTTTTTCTTTCTTTCTTTCTTTCTTTCTTTCTTTCTTTCTTTCTTTCTTTCTTTCTTTCTTTCTTTCTTTCTTTCTTTCTTCTTTCTTTCTTTCTTCTTTCTTTCTTTCTTTCTTTCTTTCTTTCTTTCTTTCTTTCTTTCTTTCTTTCTTTCTTTCTTTCTTTTATTTTATTTGCTTTCTTTCTTTCTTCTTTCTTTCTTTCTTTCTTTCTTTCTTTCTTTCTTTCTTTCTTTTATTTGCTTTAATCCTTTTAATACATTTTATATATATTAGATTAGATTAGATTAGATTTTATTGTCATTACACATGTACAAGTACAAGGCAACGAAATGCAGTTTAGGTTTAATCAGAGTTACATAAGTTACATAAATTAAATAAAATGGTATTATAGGAGTAATTTACAGATGTGTATGTACTATGAACATTATATATATATATATATATATATATATATATATATAAATTTGGTGCAGGGCTTTCAGTTTGGTAAACACATTACTAAATACAATCCTTTTTACGTCCAGGGTTAAACTCTTGAGTTCCCTCAGGAATGTTTTAAGTGGCGGACCTCAAGTTTGTTTAGTTTTCACCTCGCACTTTGAGCGCACATCTTTGGTATCATTATTAAACTTGAAAACATACACAAAAACGCCAGGGGTATTAAAATAAACGAGAGTTAGCGCAGTGTCACTGTATCTGTCACTCGCTCCGTATCAGAAATACGATTGTTTGCCACATGCATGAAAACTAAAGAATCCATAGGGCTAGCGTTAGCCGCTAACCAGGAAGTGGCTTGTAGCTAGCGCTGTGAATTTTTTAGCGTTTCATGTCCAGCTTTAAGAATTTCTCTTAAAGGGAGAAAATCCTGACAATTCCACATATCGAGGGAGTGAATGAATGAAGGATGGAAGAAATGTCTGCTGTAATAAATAGAACAGTTATGTAGATTATATCTTTAGACAATTTTATATTAAATGTAAAACACACACACACACACACACACACACACACACACACACACACACTTACATACGTATTTTTTTATTCAATCAATTTCATTTCTGCCAATTTAAATGAATACTGAATTTAATCAATTTAATAAAAAGTGTATTGCATTAATTTAATTTATTCTATTTTATTTTAGATAAAGTATTATAAAATATTCATTTATTTATTATTTAACCAAGCAGGCATTTTATTGACATTTTTAAAAAATGTAAACATTAATAATAAAAAAAAAAATTACAAGCAATTTTATGTTTATATATATATATATATATATATATATATATATATATATATATATATATATATTGTATTTCTTCATGTTGCATCATATCCTATTTAGATTCGCTTGATTTGGGACTACAAACGTGTAAAGCAGATGGTGAACAGATTTGTTGTGACCTCTCAGTCACACTGTGTGTGTGTGTGTGTGTGTGTGTGTGTGTGTGTGTGTGTGTGTGTGTGTGTTTAACACATTGCTGAAGCATTCCTTCACTCTCCTCCTCCTCCACGTGGCTCCTTACACAACCAATGCCAGTGTTTGTTTAATTAACACACACACACACACACACACACACACACAGACGCACACACACACACACACACACACACACACACACACAAATCTGTCTTGTTTCAGGCATACAGAGCATTCTTGAGAGTTCACGAGTACTCACACGCAGTTTTGTAAACACACTTACTCACACCTTAGCGTTTTCGGAATTTATTCTGAGTGTGTGATAAATGCAGTGTGACAGATGTATGATTGCTATAAGACAGCTTTATGAATGCTGTTTGTCTGCTTTATAAATCCTGTATGCATGCTCTATGAGATCTTTCTGATAGATGTATGATTGCTATATAAATGCAATATGAGTGTTATATGATAACTGTATGTCTGCTGTATGAATGCTGTTTGTCTGCTAATGATTGCTGTATGAGTCTTGGTGAATGCTGTATGAATAGTGTGAATGCTGCATGCCTGCTAGTTTGAGTTTAGTATGACTCTTAAGTGAATGCTGTATGACTCCTGTATGAATGCCCTACGAATGCTGTGTAAATGCTATATGACTCTTAAGTGAATACTGTATGACTCCTGTATGAATGCCCTACGAATGCTGTGTAAATGCTATATGACTCTTAAGTGAATACTGTATGACTCCTGTATGAATGCCCTACGAATGCGGTGTGAATGCTATATGACTCTTAAGGGAATACTGTATGACTTCTGTATGAATGCCCTACGAATGCTGTGTGAATGCTATATGACTCTTAAGTGAATGCTGTATGACTGCTGCCCAAATACGTTTTTACATAGATACTGTGTGAATGCTCTATGAGTGCTGTATGAACAGGGCTGTGCACTGAATCCTCTCAGTTCAGCTTCACTTGATCTTTTCTGTGTGTGTATTGTGTGTATTGTGCAGTGGCCCAGATCCTATTCACCAGGAGGACAATAGGGACCCAATGTGTTTGCAGTAAAGTGCACTATAGTGAAGTGAACAGAGTTTTACTCATCTGTTCTTCTCTCTCTCTTTCTCTTCTCTCTCTCTCCCTCTCACAGGATGGTGCTGTGCTGGTTAATGTTGAGTTTGGTTCTCCAAACTCTCCACGCCCACAATGACTTCTTCACATCTATTGGTGAGATACGTCTTTTCATTTCACTTACATAATAATGCAGTTAAATTATAAAAAATAAAAGTTTTGAATACAAATTAAAGGTATAAAAAGGTATTTAAAAGGGTCTATCTATCTATCTATCTATCTATCTATCTATCTATCTATCTATCTATCTATCTATCTATCTATCTATCTATCTATCTATCTATCTATCTATCTATCGAATGATCGATCGATCACTGTGGGACTCCTGTATAAATGCCCTATGAATGCTTTATGACTGCTATATGATTTCTATATGAATGTTTTATGAATACTGTGTGAGTTCTGTGTGACCGCTATATGAATCTGTATAAATGCCCTATGAATGCTATATAACTGCTATATGAATGTTTTAAAATACTGCATGACTGCTATATGAGTCGTGTATAAATATATATGTATATACTTTTTCTTTCCTGCATTTTCTCTTTTTTAAGAATCTTAACGGGTTCTGAGTTGTTTTTACCTACGGGGAGTTTTTATTCATGCCAAAGTATATCCAAGTGTATATTTCTGATCTTTGACCTCTAACCCTTAGGCCAGATGACGGACCTGCTGTACACAGAGAAGGACCTGGTAACATCACTGAAAGATTACATCAGAGCTGAAGAAAAGAAACTGGCGCAGGTTAAACAGTAAGTTTGTGTTTGTACGCACACAAGTACACAAGTACACTAGGACACAAGTACACACGTGATCGAAAATACAGTGAACTGAGTGTAAATTTCGCAGTGAGCTGAGATATTGAAAACATCTGCTCCAGGGGCCCTGCGGCCTAATTTTTTATAAATTATTTTATTATATTATAGAATATAGCTGTATAATGATAACTACATAATTGCTAATTTAACACACTATCCATTACTTCACCACCTCTATTCCTTGTATAAATAAATGAATATGTACACGTATTTGTACCTTTCGATTCCTTTTTTCTTATTCCAATCCTTTTTACGTGCGGAACATAGTTACAATCTGAGTTTCTCTCAGGAACATATTAAGTGGCGGACCACAAGTTTGTTTAGTCTCTGCCTTGCACTTTCAGCACAAACTAGAGTTAGCGCAGTGTCGCTGTGGCTGCTCACTCTGTACTGGAAATACAATTTGTTTTACGCATGCATGAAAATGCTTAAGAATTCATAGCGCTACCGTTAGCCGCTAACCAGGAAGTGAGTTTTATGTCCAGCTTCAACAATCTTTCTTAAAAGGAGAAAATCCTGACAATTCCGCATATCCAGGGAGTGAATGAATGAATGAATGGATGAATGATAGAAGGAATAAGACACTTGTTAAAGTATGCGGAAATAAATAGAACAGTTAAGTAGATCATATCTTTAGAAATGTAAATATTAAATGTAAAACACACACATAGACACTCATACACACTTACATACACATCTGTATTACCCAAAATGGGGTCTAACAAATGTAAACAATTAAAAAATTTGTGCTAAATTAATATATTACTCAGTTTGATCAATATAAGAAAAAGTGAATTGAATTAATTGTAAGTATTAAAAAAAACTATTTTATAAAATGTTATAAATTTAAAAAAATTACAAAATTTTACTGAAATTGAACCAAACATTGACTTAAAAATCGAGGTACGTACCGAACTGTGAATTTTGTGTACCGTTACACCCCTAATATATACATTTATATATGTAATATATACAGCAGGTAAAATAAGTATTAAAAACGTTATCATTTATCTCAGTAAATATATTTTGACATAAAATCTTTACCAGATGTTGGTAACAACCCATACAATCCACACATGCAAATAAATCAAACCATAGGTGAGTACAGTACCTACAATATCTTATTGTTGCAAAACTTACAGATGGCATTGGTTACAGAAGGATTTCTAAACGTCTGAATGTTCCTGTGAGCTCTGTTGGGGCCATAATCCAGAAGTGGAACAAACATAATTTCACTATAAACTGGCCACAAGCAGGTGCTTCTCAAGATTTCTGACAGAGGAGTGAAAAGAATTATCAGAAGAGTTGTCCAAGAGCCAAGGATCACTTGTGGAGAGCTTCAGAAAGACCTGGAATTAGCAGGTACCGCCAAGGCCCGTGTGCACGCTCACCATGCAAATTTCCATTTCTGAAGAACAAACATGTTGAAGCTCGTCTAAAGTTTGCTGCATAACATTTGGACAAGCCTGTGCAATAATAATAAAGTCTGGTCAGATGAGACCAAAATGTAACTCTTATAATGCCATAATTCACACCATGTTTGGAGGACAAATGGCACTGCACATCTCCCCAAAAACACCAGAACAACAGTGAAGATTGGAGGTGAGAACATCTTGGTGTGGGGCTGTTTTTCAGCTTACGGTACTGGCAAACTTTATATAATTGAAGGAAGTATGAATGGAAAAATTAGACATTCTTTATCAAAAATCTGCTGCCATCTTCCAGGATGATGAAGATGAAACGAGGGTGAACATTTCAGCAAGATGATGATCCCAAACACACAAACGAGGAAACTCTCAATTGGTTTCAGAGAAAGAAAATAAAGCTGCTAGAATGGTTCAGCCAATCACCTGACCTGAATCTAATTAAAAATCTATAGAAAGAACTAAAGATCAGAGTTTAGAGAAGAGACCCACAGAACCTTCAAGATGTGAAGAATGTTTGTGTAGAAGAATGGGCCAAAATCACACCTGAGCAACGCATGCAGCCAGTTTCTCCATACAGGAAGCGTCTTGAAGCCGTCATGACCAACAAAGGCTTTTGTACGAATTATTAAATACATTTCAGTAAGTGTGTTCAATACTTTTTATTACACATAACTTTATAGACAGCTACGGTTTGATCTTGTTGTATGTGTGGACTGCATGGGGTCTTACCAACATCTGGTTAAATATTAATGACAATAACACCTTAAGAAATATATTTACTGAGAAAAATGATGTGTTCAATAGTTATTTTACCTGCTTACCTGCTTCAGATTCTTTAAATTTATATGTTGTACATATATTTACATTGCACACGGCCACAATATGAAGTTTTAAATGTAAGTAACAGAGCACAACAGTGTCCAAGGTGAAGGCAGTTTAAAACTGTTTGGTAGAAATACAACTGAGTGTGTGTTTGTGTGTGTGTGTGTGTGTGTGTGTGTGTGTGTGTGTGTGTGTGTGTGTCAGATGGGCTGAGAAGTTGGACTCTTTGACAATAACGGCGATGGAGGACCCTGAGCGCTTCGTAGGTCACCCGGTCAACGCCTTTAAGCTGATGAAGAGACTGAACACGGAGTGGGCCGATGTGGAGAGTCTCGTACTCAGTGACACCACTGACGGTCCGTCTGCTGTGTACTCTATCTATCTATCTATCTATCTATCTATCTATCTATCTATCTATCTATCTATCTATCTATCTATCTATCTATCTATCTATCTATCTATCTGTCTATCTGTCTATCCAATCATCCACCCACCCGTCTGTCTGTCTGTCTGTCTATCTATCTATCTATCTATCTATCTATCTATCTATCTATCTATCTATCTATCTATCTATCTATCTATCTATCTATCTATCCATCCATCCATCCATCCATCCATCCATCCATCCATCCATCCAATCATCCACCCACCCGCCTGTCTGTCTGTCTGTCTGTCTGTCTGTCTGTCTATCTATCTATCTATCTATCTATCTATCTATCTATCTATCTATCCATCTATCCATCTATCTATCCATCCATCCATCCATCCAATCATCCACCCACCCGCCTGTCTGTCTGTCTGTCTGTCTGTCTGTCTGTCTGTCTGTCTGTCTATCTATCTATCATCTATCTATCTATCTATCTATCTATCTATCTATCTATCATCTATCTATCTATCTATCTATCTATCTATCTATCATCTATCTATCTATCTATCTATCTATCTATCTATCTATCTATCTATCTATCTATCTGTCTATCTGTCTATCCAATCATCCACCCACCCGCCTGTCTGTCTGTCTGTCTGTCTATCTATCTATCTATCTATCTATCTATCTATCTATCTATCTATCTATCTATCTATCTATCTATCTATCTATCTATCTATCCATCCATCCATCCATCCATCCATCCATCCATCCATCCAATCATCCACCCACCCGTCTGTCTGTCTGTCTGTCTGTCTATCTATCTATCATCTATCTATCTATCTATCTATCTATCTATCTATCATCTATCTATCTATCTATCTATCCTCACTGTATCTCTGTCTCTCTCTCTTTCTCTTTATTTCCTCTTCCTGTTACTCTATAATGTTATGTCTCTTTTTATCACTCTGTCTCTGTCTCTCTCACTGTGTGTGTGTGTGTGTGTGTGTGTGTGTGTGTGTGTGTGTGTGTGTGTGTGTGTGTGTGTGTGTGTGTAGGTTTTATCTCGAATTTGACGGTACAGAAGCAGTACTTTCCCAATGATGAGGATGAAAAAGGAGCAGCGAAAGCTTTACTGCGACTGCAGGACACGTACCAGCTCTCAGCCAACACCATTTCTGCTGGAGATCTGCCTGGTATGTGTGCATGTGGGTCCTTGTGTGTGTGTGTGTGTGTGTGTGTGTGTGTGTGTGTGTGTGTGTGTGTGTGCATGAATGTTGATATTCTGATGATGTCCACATTAGGTGTGTATTCAGTACTTAAACATTTCAGGGTAGCCATAAAAAAATGATAGTTATGTCAAAGAAAACTCAAATCATGTTTAAAAATCATCTACTAGCAAAAAAAAAAAAAAAGAAAAACAAATGAAAATATTTCTAAACTCTCTGGTGACCAGTCCATGAATCCTGGCATTATCATCTTGGAACATTGGCGTTCCATCAGGGAAAATCTTGGTAAACATAATGGTGCTCAATCTAAATCTGAACTTCTGAGACCACTCTGTGCAGCTGGGGATGGTTCCACCTCAACAGCCTAAAGATCAAAAAGGCATCTCACGAACTATAAGGATGGATTTGAACTGTGATCAACTCTACTAAGTCTGGTTCCTCTCAAGGTTTCTTTCTCCAGCCATCTCAGCCACTGGCTCACTTATTAGGGATAAACTTTATAAGCAACAAACTAATAGGCACTAAACCTATACTATTATACAACTTTATAACCACTTTATCTCTCTAAAGCTGCTGTAAGACAATGTCCATTGTTAAAAGCGCTCTACAAATACAAATGAATTGAACTGATGCAACCCCACATCATAATGCTTCCCCCACCAGCTTATATAATAGGCACTAAGCATAATGGGGGCTTCACTTCATCCGCCTCTCCTCTTACCCTTACTCTTACAGGGTAAAAACTCACCACCATGTATTTTTGAAATGGTCTGTTAATTGACATTTAATTGACAGGCGGTGATTGTGTTTTATTTTTCCTTTTCCCAGATTACAGTAATTACATCAGTTTCTGGAATTGTCTATAATAAATCTTTTCACTCATCATACTGTATTAATTCATTCTCTCAAACCAATGTGTGTTTATTTGGGGTGGGTGGTATCTTAATGGTTGAGGCATCTGACTTTGGATCCAAAGGTTTTGAGTTCAAATCCCAGGGCATACACTTGAGCAAGACCCTTAACCCCAAAACTGCTCCGGTGTATGAATGGTACGTCACTCTGAATAATGGCATAAATGTAGCAAAAATGACATCATCTCAAAATGTATGTTCTGTCTTGGAAGGTGTGGTCCATAAGAGCCGTATGACGGTGGAGGACTGCTTCGAGCTGGGGAAGGTGGCGTACTCGGAGGCGGATTACTACCACACCGAGCTGTGGATGACTCAAGCGCTCAAACAGCTGGACGAAGGAGAGGACTCGCCCGTGGACAAAGTGACCGTCATGGACTACCTCAGCTATGCCATTTACCAGCAGGGCGAGTTAGACCGCGCGCTGGAGCTCACCAAGAGGATGCTTAAGCTGGGTAAAAGCACACCAAACACCCCTCATAACCAGATGAACTTATTTTAGATAGCTTTAGTCTGTTGATTATGTTGTAATCTATATATTTCTGGTAGCTTTGTGTCCATTATCGGAAGCAAATCAAATTTAATTGGATTGAAATTCAAGACAAAATACCTCTAAAATAAGCTTCTGTGTAATTCGTGGAAAAACAGTTCTCTAAACATTGAAACAATCAAACGGAGTTCTGACTCCGCCCCCTATATACCGAGATCCGGTAAAGCTTACGTTGTTTCTGTGCATGTGGGTTGCCAGATCCCACTCACCAGCGTGCCAACGGAAACCTGAAGTACTTCGAGGTCCAGCTTGAGAAGCAGAGGAAAGAGGAAGAAGCTGCAGAAGGTCAAACGGGAGAGAAGAGACATGTGGATAAACGGGACGTGCAGATGAGGCGCTCCAGAGACCCACTGCCCGAGAGGAAGAGATACGAACAGCTATGCAGAGGAGAGGGAGTGAAAATGGTGAGGAGTTTTTTGGAGGACAGTTCAGCCTCCCTCTCAGTTTCTTCCCTGTTCGCTTTAATAAATAATAATACACTGCTAGTCAAAAGTGTGGAAACACCTAGTGTTTCATGGTTTTTGAGAGACACCTGCATGTTCCTGTGGTTTCTATTTAAAAATCCCTTAGCATGAAGAACAGTTTTACACACTTTGGACATCCGGACACTTTGTTTCTCAAAACGTTCAGCTTAAATACTTTGCTGTGCCTCTTGTAAAACTCTCCAAAGATGTTCTTCATTAGTTGGAGATTTCTTTACAGTCCTGTTCATCCTAAAGCGCACTACAGATATGCTTCTTCGTCTTGTTGCACGGTGCAGTCGGTTCCATCCAGACGCATTTCAGATGCAATTGCGTGGTGTGAGATGAAGTATGGATTTGGTTTCCATGTTGGTTCTTTTCACATTCCGGAATAAGTCTCCAACATTCCCTGCTCCAGAATAACCCCAAACCATGAAGCTTCTTTTCCATGTTTGACTGTGAGGGTGATGCAGTCAGCTAACAATTTCCGTCTTACACGACTTCTTCTTGTTGTTAATAAAAATCCCAATTTGGACCCCACAGAATTTTCTTCCACTTACTCACTGTCCAATTATTTTTTCCTTTTATCAAGTTTGATGCATAGAAAGCAAAGGAACATGCACGTGTCTCAAAAACATAAAAAAACCCAGGTGTTTTCACACTTTTGAGGGACACAATATATTAAAAAAATTAAATTAAAACTTGTTTATTTAATTTCATTTAATTTTTTTTATTTTTACTTTTTAACTTTTTTATTTTACTTTCAGAAGTTATAGTAGCTATAAACACACATTCCTTCACCAGCGTCTCTTTCTTTCTCTCTTTTGAATGCTAAAAAACTGCAGCCTCTCATATTACAGCGAAAACAAAGACTTACCGGAGGTTTTTTCCGCTCAGAAAACACTGTTGCGATGTTGATAAAACTGGAGACTCCTTATGTTAATGTTACAAACATTTTGTCTTACCGACTGCTTTCATTTAATTTATAAACTAACTAAATAAATAAGAATAAAAAGACTGATGTACAAACCCTTTCTTTTATTATTAGGCTTAAATTTTACAGAATATACATTACGAAAGTCCCTGTAAACTAGCTGTTGCTATGGAAACCGTAACGTATTAGAACATATGCACTGATGTAAACCTGTGAATTGAAAAAGAGCCGTTCTGTCATAGTGAGATAATGATAATTATAATAATAATGCATTAATTAAATTAGTTTATTTTCTAATGAAATCTCTCTCTCTCTCTCTCTCTCTCTCTCTCTCTCTCTCTCTCTCTCTCTTTCTCTCTCTGATTGGCCGGCAGACTCGTCGCAGGCAGAGTCGTCTGTTCTGCCGATACGTCGACAACAATCGCAATCCTCGTCTGCTGTTGGCTCCCATCAAGCAGGAGGACGAGTGGGACCGCCCACACATTGTCCGCTACTACGACATCATCTCCGATTACGAGATCGGAAAGGTCAAGGAACTCGCCAAGCCCAGGGTAGGTTCCGGCTCTCTGAACTAGAGCTGTGATTAGTCACTAGTTGTCACGTGATTAAAAAAAAAAAACATTTTCACGGATATTGCATCGTTTGTACAATACTTGCTTCCCGGTTCATACTTGAGGTCTGACTTACAGGTTTACAGATAAACATCTTAATAAAAGTTTATTGGGTTTGTTTAAGCCCCGCCTATTTGACTTCGCCCCTTGGAACTTTCCTTAGCAGATTCCTCAATGACATCTGATTGTAAATGTTGCATGATTTTAGTTTTTTTTTTTGGTGAAAGATCTAGAGATAGAAAGAAGTACATGAAAGAGACTGGAGAGAAAGGGAAAGAAGGGGGAAAAAGGGGGGAAACTTTAGCGAAATGAAGAAAGAGAAATGCAGCACTGATGAGTGAAAGAATGACAGCAATGGAAAGAGAGAAAGCATAATGGGAAGGAGAAAGAAAAAAGAAATAGAGGTGGAGAAACACGGAACGAGTGAACGAGAAGATGGACAAGAGAAAAAAGATTTAATAAAAAGAGTGACTGGGGGAAGGAGATAGTGAAGAAATATATAGTGCTGATGAAGAGGAAGAAAATAGATAGATAGATAGATAGATAGATAGATAGATAGATAGATAGATAGATAGATAGATAGATAGATAGATAGATAGATTTCTATATGGAACAACAGCTCCTCCGAATTAACTCCTGTTTTGGCTCCGTAGCTCCGGAGGGCCACCATCTCGAACCCCGTCACAGGCGTGCTCGAGACTGCCCCCTACAGGATCAGCAAGAGGTAAACTTCGAGGCAGGAAGGGATGCGTAATAATCACGGAAATCCACAGCATGATCACGTGTGTATCCAGAATCCTGCTGGATTTGATCTGAAGAGTTTATAGTCCAGGATATTTCGACTGTATTTATGATAAAACTGAAATTCCCACATCATGTGATCTTGCTGAGGAGTTCTAAAGCGATGTACGATGTGAACGGACGCCTTGCGCTTTGCTTTTTTTCCCTGCCGTCGTTTTTTCATGACTGCGGTGCAAAAGGGGACCTCAAAAAAATTACAAATACAAATTTTCCCATTGGAATTATGGGAAATTTCAAATTAGGACAACGGAGACGAATTGACGCAATAGAATGGACAAATTTGTTATATATTTGCTGCCATAGATTAAATTTGTCCCTGTTTTGCTCTTTCTCTTTTTCTTTCTCTGTTTTGTTTCTCCCTGCGTCCCTCCATCCTGTTTTCTGCTCCTGTTTTGTCTCTTTTGTCTGCCTGTTCTTGGGATTAGCTAAGGCGTGCCACAGTGCATGACCCAGCTACGGGAAAACTCACCACGGCTCAGTACAGAGTCTGCAAAAGGTAATTCAACTCAATTCCATTGAAGCGTTATTTAAAAGCAGAAAAGAGCAGAGCAGAACAGGACATAAAACGACAGAGCAGAACAGGACATAGCAGAACATAACAGGGCAGAGCAGAAAAGGACAGAGCATATCATAACAGCACAGAGCAGACCATAACAGGACAGGACAGAGCAGACCATAACAGGACAGAGCAGAACAGGACAGAGCAGAACAGGACAGGACAGAGCAGAACAGCACAGGACAGAACAGGACAGGACAGAGCGGAGCAGAACAGGACAGAATAGAACAGGACAGAGTAGAAAGATCCACATGAAGAAGAAAGGGGGGGAGGAACCAAGAGAGAAAGATGACAAGAAAAGACAGGGAAGGAGAATGAGAGACAGATTGATAATGGACTGTGAGTGAAAGAGGAAGGGAAAGTACAGAGGAAGAAAAAAGGAAGAAAAAAAGACAAGTGGAATAAAGAAGAACAAGACAAAAGACACGAGGTCCTTAAAGCAGTTAAACAGCTATACACATTTTACACACACACACACACACACACTCACACACACACACACACACACACACACATTTGCGCGAGCCACTTCAGTCGAGTCCCTAAAATACTCCCTTGATAAAGTTATATATAGACAGACGTCTCACACGGCCACACTGAAGTGGTTTAACCAAGCCTGCTCATTACTTGTGTGTGTGTGTGTGTGTGTGTGTGTGTGTGTTGGGTGGAGTTTCTGTAACCCAGTCTGGATTCATGTGTAGGGTTATTGTGAGGCCTACGTGAGCGGACACACGCTCAAGGGGAAAAAAGTGAAGAAAAAAAAAGAAACATTTGTATGAAGGGGATTTGAGAGAGAGAGAGAGAGAGAGAGAGAGAGAGAGAGAGAGAGAAAATTGAAGAGTGAAAATGAAAGGGATAGTGGGGAATAGCAAGGAACAAGATGTAGCAGCAGATAAAGAGGAAGAACAATATAAAGAGATAGACAGAGATGGAAAGTTGGGGAGAGAGAAAAGAAAGAAACGAGAGAAAAAAATGAGAGGTGAGAAAAAGAAAAGTTGGAGAAAGACTGAAAAATGGGGTAAACAAGAGAAAAGGAGAAGAAGGATGATAGATAGATAGATAGATAGATAGATAGATAGATAGATAGATAGATAGATAGATAGATAGATAGATAGATAGATAGATAGATGGGGCAGGGACAGAACAGAGTGGAAGTGAGAAAAACGATTGGAAGAGAGAAGGAGAGAAAGTAGAAGAGGGAAAAAAATGCAAAAAACTGAAAGAAGGACAGAGTTAGAAAGAGGAAAAGGATGAGCTGTGGGTTTACAGTGATAAGAGATGAATCTCTGTTGAGTCTCAGTATGACAGAGAGAAAATATGGATCCTCATTGGCTGAGATTGATATGGGAATGAGAAATCGTCCAATCAGAGCACAGCTTTCTGTAGGCAGATATTACATCAGTGTAGCTGGGATTCAGTATTTTGAGATCTTACCTTCTCCCTCTTTCTTTTTCTCTTTCTCTCTCTCTCTTTCACTCACTCATTCATTCTCTCACTCATTCTCATGCCCTCTCTTTTTTTTTTCTCCTTTTTTCTCTTTCTTTCAATCACTCACTCAATCACCGTTTCTTTGTCTCTTTCTTCCTCTTGCTCTGTCTGTGTGACTCTCTCTCTCTCTCTCTCTCTCTCTCTCTCTCTCTCTATTTTTTCCCCTCTCCATCCCTCTCTCTTTCTCCCTCTCTTAATCTCTTCCACTCACTCATTCTCTTGCTCAGACTCGAACACTCCTGGCTTCCACGTAGTTTTATAATATTTTCAGCTCTGTGCATTTGATAAACCTTTTTGAACTTCACAATCAGCGAACAAGCAAAAGATTTATACCAAATTATTACAAATTAAAGGCCAAAATATCTCTAATAACGAGTTCATTTGAAGCGCATAAGGTTTTTGCTACACACCTCATTACTTTATCATAAAAAAAGTGTTGTGATAATTAGCTCGCTCCTTTAAGTACCTACTGTGTGTTTTAGAAATTAGCTAGTAACTTGAAAACCACAAGATCTTTTGTATAATTAGCTAAATTATACCACAACCATGAAGTGTTTTTATATAATTAGCTAGAAACTCTAAACCACAAGGTTTTTTTATATTAGCTGGTTACTTTAACCTCATAATGTTTTTCCCAGTTTGCTAATTGGCTAGTTGCATTTGTTAAGTGTATGAGAGGGAGATTTACACGTCAACCTTCCTGAGCTGTATTTATAAACCTGTGTGGAAGCATGCTAGTCCACTAATATGGCTAACACCGGACGCATTAACAACCGAAACAACAAATGACATCAGATTTTGTTTAACAGAGTTTCTGTGAAGGTGTGTTTTGTAGTAATTCACACTGATTTTGACCTTTCACCCTTTAGTGCCTGGTTAACAAGTGACGAGCACCCAGTGATCGAGAGGATCAACCAGCGTATCGAGGACGTCACGGGTCTGAACATGCTCACAGCCGAGGAGCTGCAGGTGAGAGATTAAAACCAGACACCTGGTGAACGTTTAGGGGGAGACGTTTAAGAAATGATTACTTGGGGTTATACGTGGACGTATTTGCGGCTTGAGAATTAATTGCTTTTGATAATGTGGTGATTTCTTTCATGTTTGATTAAGTTTCAATTTAATGTTTTTTTTTTTTTTTTAGGTAGCAAATTATGGTGTTGGAGGACAGTATGAGCCACATTTTGACTTTGGAAGGGTGAGTTAATTTTTTCTTAAATAGATTTATTTATTTTTTTAGTGTTTACATGATGATGATTATTTGTATAATTTTTATTATTATTATTGTTGTTATTATAATTACCATTATTGTTATTATTAGTGTTGCCACTACCATTATATTTACTGAGCAATAAACAAACGATAGATAGATAGATCGATCTCTCTGTTAACTCTCTGTGTGTGTGTGTGTGTGTGTGTGTGTGTGTGTGTGTGTGTGTGTGTGTGTGTGTGTGTGTAGAAAGATGAGCCAGATGCATTTAAAGAACTTGGCACAGGGAACCGAATCGCCACCTGGCTCTTTTATGTAAGTCATTGCTCCCAACAATCACTCCTCCATCCACCTGTCTGCTTTTTATGACCTCTGTCACCATGTGTTGTTTGGGTCCCTCCCCCACACACACATACATACACCCACACACAAACACACACATACACAATGGAGCTTAAGAGGTTGAAGAATGGAACGTCGGTTCGATCAGGATCGGCTCTGAGCCCTTTCCTGTTTGCAGTGGTGATGGACAGGTTGATGGACGAGGTCAGACAGGAGTCTTCGCAGACTATGATGTTTGCGGATGATATTGTGATTTGTGGTGAGAGTAGTGAGCAGGTGGAGAAGAGCCTGGAGAGGTGGAGGTATGCGCTGGAGAGAAGGGGAATGAAAGTCAGTAGGAGTAAGACAGAGTACATGTGTGTGAATGTGAATCTACTGTTTCACCTATCCATCGATTCATCCATCTGTTCATCCACTATTTTTTATTTATCTAGCCATTCATCCATTGAGCTATCCACCTGTCCATTTGACAATGCCCCAACCTTTTATGCAGCCAACCATCTGTTTATCCATCCATCCATCCATCCATCCATCCATCTATTCATTCATCCATCTATCCATCCTCTGTCCATCCATTTATCTGTCCATTCAGCTATTTATCTAATTACCAGTGCAAAATTACAGCAACTCATCCATCTCACATTTTTCACATTTATTCTGTTTCCCACTTCTTATGATTTTGGTTCTAAATGCTCAGATCTGGTTTATAAGTGACCCTCAGATAAGGTGTTATCACAATACTAGCTTCATTACATGTACATGTTCTATCATGATTATATTATCAATTTCTGACCATTAAAACAATTGAATAGTTTAAATATTAAACCTGTCGAATTTGATTCTACAGATGAGCGACGTGGCAGCAGGGGGCGCTACAGTTTTCACAGATGTTGGAGCTGCAGTTTGGCCCAAAAAGGCAAGACTTAATTTTTTACTACTTTCACAAATATATACTAAGTTAACTAATAGTGTATATGTGTTAATGTGTGTTAATGTGTGTGTGTTTGTGTGTGTTGCAGGGAACAGCAGTTTTCTGGTATAACCTGTTCCCTAGTGGAGAGGGGGATTATAGCACAAGGCACGCCGCCTGTCCTGTACTGGTGGGCAACAAGTGGGGTGAGCTACAGTTCTCCATTTAATATCACCATTTTTACTACAATTCAGTGGATTTTCAATTAAAAAATATAAAGTACAAAAAATTATAATAAAAGTATAAAAATAGGGATTTAAAAATAAAAATAATATATATACTATAAAATTTTTATTATGAAGAATTATGAAGATAATAATATACAAATAATAATAAATATGTTAGAGTTACATTGAGTCATATGAAACCTATAGAATTGAATTTGAATTGAATTGATAAGGAATCGGGTCATTTGCAGAACGAAGAAAAAAATACAAAAAAAAAGAATAAAAAATTTGGAAAAAATCGAAAAGTTGAAGAATAAAGTTAGCACATTGGAAAATATTTGGAATAATAAAAAAAGAAAAAAAAAAACGTGGGGAAAGATACAGATTGCAGAGATAAAATGAGACTAGCTGAAGCACATGGACATACACTGTATGGTCAAAGGTTTGTGGACACCTGAGCGTAAGATTATGTGCTTCTTTTTGATTATCCTATTCCACATTTAGTCTCCATTTGCTTTTATAAAACCCTCCACTCCACACGTTCTGTTGTAGTTGAGGTGAGAAGATTGAATGAAATTGTTAGATGTTTGGATAAGTACATGCACAAATGGATGGACGTATGAAAAGAGGGTGGATGAATGGATGGAGTAGTAGATGAATAGATGGATAGGTCTTTTAGATGTTTTTTTTCCTTCATGAGATTTTTTTTTCTCATTCCAGTGTCGAACAAATGGGTCCACGAGAGAGGGCAGGAATTTAGGCGACCCTGTGCCCTCAGTGAAACCGAATGACGAACAGAAAACCTTTCTTCCTCCTCCTCCTCCTCCATCCATTACACCTTCAGTACACTGACAATCTCGAATTAGATTTGCCATTGCTCTTTACTTTTAGAGCAGCAACTGGTCTGTTTCACATGTAGAAATGGTCAACATTAAGGACACACACACACACACACACAGAGTCTAACAGAGTCTAAACTTTAACCACTGAAGCGGCCAAGCACTCCAAACATAAAAAATAAAGGAATTAAACACAGGCGTTGTTTATGTAAGAGTTCAACTCTGACCAAAGGAGCCATTATATATACAGAAATAAATCAGGGTTGGACCGTTCCAGCAGACGTTCAGTCTTTTTCTTTTTTTTTACAAAACCCAAATTCCTGGTGTGACCAAGTGTTATGTTTTTTCCCTTTTTTTGTTTCTGGGTTTCATTTTTATTTATCTGAAGAGGTCAAAACCTTTCGTGTTGTTTCGTTGTCTGTGCAAATGTTATAAAGTGTCGTGTTTTCTATGGAAATAAAAAACAATGTGCCTTTCATGAGTCGAACTTCTTTCTTTCGAATACTATAATCTTGTCGTAAATCTTTTGAGAAAAGTTTGGATGCTTCACCATAAGATAGACCCTTTTTTTTTTTACATTGCATTCCACATTAAATCTGTATTTCCTGTTATTATAGCCTCCACTCTGGGAAGATGTTCCTCTAGATTTTGTGGGGATTCATTCAGCCACAAGGGTGGAGGTGAGGTGAAGTGAAGGTTCCTGGGGTGCAGTCAGTGTGAAAAATCCACCCCAAAGATGTTCATTAGGATTAGAAGATCTATAGCAGGAGATCTTTCAGTCCAACCAATGTAGAGCAGATCTTCATGGAGCTGGATTTGTGCAGCTTGACACGGTCATGCTGGAAGAGGTTTGGTCTCGTAGTTCAAGTGAAGAAAAATTTTTGAATGCTCCTGCATCCAAAAGGCGTCCAATATAATTGGCCGTCTCCAACTTTGTGGTAACGGTTTGTAGAAGAACCACATATATGTGAGAAATTCAGGTGTTTATTAGTCCAAACACTAGTAATCTCTAACAAATATATTCAAATAATTATTTGATTCATAATAACACCAATTTTAAGTGCAAAAAGTAGTACTGATGGGGAGTATTGATTCTGGAAGCATTTAATAAACATTAAATCTGATCAGCAAGTGCTCTAGGAAGTGCTCCTACATGAAAAAAAACATCAGTAGGAAAAGAATGTTCACAGTTTTTGTGTTTTCCATTACTTTATTAATTCCATTTAAATTAATTTATGTCTTTAAACCATGTTTTCTGTCCACCGACCAGAAGAGTTGAAAATACGGTTCAGCTACAGCGCTCTATATTCTAGAGCAAATTTCATTCAAAAATTCCAGTATTTTGTTTTTACACAAAAATTTCCACTGTGCAGGATATTCCATAATCAGGCCATGAATGCTGCAGAATGTTTTTTCACCCACCTGTAAAAAAAAAAAGATTAGCAAGATTTTTTAATTTAGTGCATACAAATGTCTTGTGGTGGCATAAAAATGTCCCCTCCACTTCCACCCACTCCAGCATGACAATGCCCTGTGTATAAAGCCAGCTCTTTATAGGTTTGACCAGTGACGGGTGGTCTGGTAAAGCAAAGCCTTCTAATATTTGTTCCATAAAATTGTATTAATTTATTTCCAACAGTTTATTCTCTTCAGTTCGTAGCGTTTCTCTCGGTTGCACTGATTCCAGTACGTGTATGTGGATGTTAGATTTTTTGTCCAATCAGATTTCAGCCTCTATGTGCTGCCATGTCAATCTAATCTGCTCAGAACCTTCAGAATCAGTACTGCTGGCCTTTTACCATAGAGAATATTTTTAACGGGTCTGTTTCTTTAACCAATCAGATTTCAAACTCGCCTCACAGGCCAGCTAGCTAGCCCAGAATACCGTCGCCATTTTTTCGTCCTCTGATTGGTTGGTCAGAGGAAACTGTTACAGCCAAGTTCAACTGGAAAAAACAAAACGTGTGTAGCTCTGCCCACATTAATACACCTGAGTTAGTCTTTTTTATGACTACAGAAGACATGGTGAGGAGGTCAGCCAACCATGAAGCTAGCTAGCGTGTCTCAGCCAGGGAAAGGGTTTGTTTACCACTTCCAGACCAGTGAATACGAGCGGTACCACTGGATTACAGCCTCTGAGGAGCGCTGCACATTATGAGTCTGTATCTCTGGTGAGTAGGTTGGATTTTATTTACATTTTTATGTTTTTGTCATGTTGTTAGACAAATATTGATTCTGAACTTCTCCAGATGATGTAGGTGCACAGTTGTGGTTGTAGAGTAGAGGTTTGGAGTTTTAACTGGGTTTCTTGCTTCAGTAAAATGGTTTTCATCAGCCTTTAATAGCTACATTATTGATTTTTTATTGCACATTATTGTACACACCTTTAAACTAGAGGATAGCTGGATGCTGTGGCAATCCCACACTGGTTTTTCCTGTTCCTCGACATCTTGATATAGCCTTTGTCACCCCAATCGAGACCCCAGCTGTGAAAAAAGGAAAAGAAAGAAAGAAAAAGGTCGTTTGTGAGTAATTTAGGGGTAAATATATATAAATTGTGTTAACTGGTGCTATTCTGACCACGTGCATCAGCATGTCTGCAATTTGTGAATGGAGGGCAGTGCTGGACGAGGTCAGTAGTAGCTGTGTGTAATTTTCATTAACGAGTGTTTTCTGTTTTAATAAGCACCAAAGAAAAGATAGAGAGAAAAGAAAACTTTGAGTAAGAGAACTGAATAAACAGAGGCATGTTGGGGAAGTGGTAGCTCAGTGGATAAGATGGCTGACTTCTGATCGGAAGGCCGTGGGTTCAAATCTTACAACCAATAACCTGCCACTGCTGGGCCCTTAAACAAGGCCCTTAACCCTCAGATGCATATTTGTGATAAGTGTCACGCTGGATAAGGTTGTCTGCTAAACGTGTAAATTGGTGTGTAGCAAAACAAAACCTGTATTATATCACCAACAAGCTTTTCACTTTTTATTTTTACCTGTTCTTGACAAGCCAGTAGTCTTCTCCATTATCAGTGCCATATCCAACAGCTAAGACACCATGATCCAGGTCCATACTGCTACACTCGGGCTCATTGTAGATTCCTTAAATCAGTTAAAATATCATGCATATTATTATTTTTATTTTTCAGAAACCGCGTTCAGATTGCTCTGGAGGCATTAGGAAGAACCGATTAGAGATTTGAGAGATTTACCAGATGTATAGAACTGGAAAGATTCGTGACCGGCGTCAATGGCGACAGAAACGGGTCCGACAGTTGCCACGGCTTCCTGTAGAGCTTTTTCATCTTCACTGTTTATATCCACATAGCCAGTGCAAGTGGCTCCCACAGTGTCTGGTTTAAACCTGCAGTCCCAAACCTATAAAAGGAGAAAAGGGAAAACTTTGGTCTTAACACATGTAACTGAAAGCTTGTGGCTTTAGAAATAATGCCTAAAAAAGCAAGTAAGGGTTTGAAGCACTTATACAAGTTGTCGCCAATCAAAATTTAACATTTGACTCACGGTGGCTTCATAAGGGTAGGACTCCTCTGTGTCAATTCCTTTGTTGTCCTTGATGTAATCGAAGGCCTGGTCCATCAAACCACCTCCACATCCCATGTTTCCATATTTCCAAGAGCAGTCCACTAACTGCTGTTCACTCAGTGACACCAGCTTCCTGTCTTCCTAAATGTCTGACCTTCCAATGACCCGGTCTGAGAGAGGAAAGTTGATATGTAGAGAAAAGGGTGAAAAAAGACATCAGACAGTCAAGAAAAGGTCTTCTTATGACTGCATGAATGACACTTAATACATTTATTATATTTATGATTACCATTCAAATGATTAATTAGTGAGAAACTAGTTGCTATCAATGCAGGTATCAGTTGTTTTCTTATGAACGACTTGTTTGACACTGAGTTGGTGTTACTGATGTAAATTCACCCTTTGTTACCAAACACTAAGTACCTAAATTAGGATACAATTATGATTCATTCTCAACCTGTTCACCATTAAACTGCTGGTTACTTTAAAACTAACCTTCATCTGGAGATCACAGGAAATCATATGTGAATATTCGATCTGTCAACTGGTTGCATGTGTCAGATTTATTGTGTGACTCGACCTGTGAAAAGCTGTTGCTATCAAACATTGTTTACTTAATCAGCTGAGTCGATGTGATGTGAAGATCAAATAGACCAAATGATGGAAGGTTTGTGAAGAAATTTACCCTGTATATATATATATATATATATATATCCTGCTCTTACCGCACTGAAGGCCCAGCAAGAACCACAAGCCTTCTGGTCTTTAACATCAGTCACATAGCCCTTCTTTCTCCAGTCCACAGAATCCGGCAGAACAGCGCCACCTGCCGGTCGAAGGAATGTAGCTGCACTGTGGGTCTTGGTTCTGTTGAAGAATCATAAGCAGCCCTTGAAGACAGACTGTCTGTACTCCTGGTTACTCTTTTAGAGTAAGAGAGACATTAGACATTAGATGGTGAGGAAGTGGGAGCTCAGTAGTTAAGGCTCTGATCAGACGGTTGGGGGTTTAAGCCCCGATGTTGCCAAGCTGCCATTCTTGGGGCTTTTTAATTAGGACAAAGGTTCATTGTCTATATGGCTGCGTGAACATGATTTGTTTATTATATATATATATATATGTAAGGATATGATTTGCTATCATAATAATATTATATTAAATTATATTTATCCACAGACATATTCACACAGTTCACTATTTTATTTCTTTTATTTTTTCAAGCAAATTGACTAGTGATTTTCTCCATGTGGTAGAAAAGGTCAGATTTTCCTTAAACCTTTCATATGATGTCCTTTGGATTGATCATTAGTTTGAAGGCATCTGCCATTACAGCATAAAGAGGATCAAATCATAAAAAAACATCTTACGTAAACATGTAAATATTTTTAACATTCAACTTTCCATGACTTGTTGCTCATGATTTTGTTTGTACAATACATTTTTGTGTTAAGTAATTAACACTATAAACATGCACTATATGGACAAAAGTGTTGGGACACCTGACTTTTCCAGCAATATTTAGTTCTTTTTCAAACTGTTACCACAAAGTTAAAGCGACCCAATTTTATAGGACGTCTCTGCATGATAATTTTCCCTTCATTTGAACTACAAGACCAAAACCTGTTCCAGCATGAAGATATGCTTTACATGGGTTGGAGTGGAAGATCTTGAGTGGTTTGCTATATAAAGACCTCAACCCTATTGAAACTTTAGAATGATATTTACCTCCATATTTACCTGACTTTATGAATGAATCTCCAGCTAAAACTGAATCTCCACACACCAATCTAGTGGAACATCTTCCCAGAAGAATTGAGGTCATTTATAACAGCAAATGGTGAAGAAATTTGGAGTGGGATGTTCAAAATGCACAAAATTTAATGGCCAAATGTCCACAAACATTTGTCCAAATAGTGTGTGTATTTCTCTTTACCATGTCTGCAAAGAAGTTCATGCCGAGTCTGTAGCTCTTAATTCCCTGATCAGCCAGCATGTTGTGTACCAGGACCAGCTTTCGGTTTTCCATCCAAGTCATCTTACGTTGTGATTCCTCCTCTACAGTTTTATAGATCTTGCCTAGAGAAAAATAAATAAATAAAATGTATTAATTAATCAATTAAAAAAATATTGTAATACAAAATATTAATAAAATAATTTAATAAAGAAAGGTATATAATATTATGTGTATATATATATATATATATATATATATATATATATATATATATATATATATATATATATATATATAAGACTTCTTCTTCTTCTTCTTCTTCTTCTTCGGCTCCTCCAATTAGGATTCGCCACAGCGGATTATCCGTCTCCAAACCCCCCTGTCCTCTACATCTGCCTCTTTCACCCCAACTACCTGCATGTCCCCCTTTACCACATCCATAAACCTCCTCTTTGGTCTTCCTCTTTTCCTCCTTCCTGGTGGCTTCATCCTCAGCATTCTCCTACTGATATACCCCATGTCCCTCCTCTGCACATGTCCAAACCATCTCAATCTCACCTCCCTCACCTTGTCTCCAAAACATCCTACATGCGCTGTCCCTCTAATAAACTCATTTCTAATCCTGTCCATCGTCGTCACTCCCAACGAAAACCTCAACATCTTCAGCTCTGCTACCTCCAGCTCCACCTCCTGTCTTTTACTCAATGCCACTGTCTCTAATCCATACAACATCTCAGGTCTCACCACAGTCCTATAAACTTTCCCTTTCACTCTCACAGATACTCTTCTATCATATATATATATATATATATATACAGGGAGTGCAGAATTATTAGGCAAGTTGTATTTTTGAGGATTAATTTTATTTGAGGATTTAATTTGAACAACAACCATGTTCTCAATGAACACAAAAAACTCATTAATATCAAAGCTGAATATTTTTGGAAGTAGTTTTAGTTTTAGCTATTTTAGGGGGATATCTGTGTGTGCAGGTGACTATTACTGTGCATAATTATTAGGCAACTTAACAAAAAACAAATTCATACCCATTTCAATTATTTATTTTACCAGTGAAACCAATATAACATCTCAACATTCACAAATATACATGTCTGACATTCAAAACCAAACAAAACAAATCAGTGACCAATATAGCCACCTTTCTTTGCAAGGACACTCAAAAGCCTGCCATCCATGGATTCTGTCAGTGTTTTGATCTGTTCACCATCAACATTGCGTGCAGCAGCAACCACAGCCTCCCAGACACTGTTCAGAGAGGTGTACTGTTTTCCCTCCTTGTAAATCGCACATTTGATGATGGACCACAGGTTCTCAATGGGGTTCAGATCAGGTGAACAAGGAGGCCATATCATTAGATTTTCTTCTTTATACCCTTTCTTGCCAGCCACGCTGTGGAGTACTTGGACGTGTGTGATGGAGCATTGTCCTGCATGAAAATCATGTTTTTCTTGAAGGATGCAGACTTCTTCCTGTACCACTGCTTGAAGAAGGTGTCTTCCAGAAACTGGCAGTAGGACTGGGAGTTCAGCTTGACTCCATCCTCAACCCGAAAAGGCCCCACAAGCTCATCTTTGATGATACCAGCCCAAACCAGTACTCCACCTCCACCTTGCTGGCGCCTGAGTCGGACTGGAGCTCTCTGCCCTTTACCAATCCAGCCACGGGCCCATCCATCTGGCCCATCAAGACTCACTCTCATTTCATCAGTCCATAAAACCTTAGAAAATCAGTCTTGAGATATTTCTTGGCCCAGTCTTGACGTTTCAGCTTGTGTGTCTTGTTCAGTGGTGGTCGACTTTCTGCCTTTCTTACCTTGGCCATGTCTCTGAGTATTGCACACCTTGTGCTTTTGGGCACCCAGTGATGTTGCAGCTCTGAAATATGGCCAAACTGGTGGCAAGTGGCATCTTGGCAGCTGCACGCTTGACTTTTCTCAGTTCACGGGCAGTTATTTTGCGCCTTGGTTTTTCCACACGCTTCTTGCGACCCTGTCGACTATTTTGAATGAAACGCTTGATTGTTCGATGATCACGCTTCAGAAGCTTGGCTATTTTAAGACTGCTGCATCCTCTGCAATATATCTCACTATTTTTGACTTTTCTGAGCCTGTCAAGTCCTTCTTTTGACCCATTTTGCCAAAGGAAAGGAAGTTGCCTAATAATTATGCACACCTGATATAGGGTGTTGATGTCATTAGACCACACCCTTCTCATTACAGAGATGCACATCACCTAATATGCTTAATTGGTAGTAGGCTTTCCAGCCTATACAGCTTGGAGTAAGACAACATGCATAACGAGGATGATGTGGTCAAAATACTCATTTGCCTAATAATTCTGCACTCCTGTATATATATATATATATATATATATATATATATATATATATATATATATATATATATATATATAAATATATTAAATTTTTATATAAAATTATTTAATTGAATATTCTCACCAAATTTTAGTTTCCAGGCATGAAACTCCAGGTCTTCCAGAGAGATGCTGGCTGCACTGGCCAGAGCCACAAGAGTCGCGATGATGATCAAAACCCTCATTCTGCAAATAAATCAATGTTTTTGGTGTAAGAGCAGAATAAAAAGTCAAAATTCACATTCTGTTTTCACTCTCCCCAGGCGTCCTTCTTATTCCTCTCAGTTGTCCAGAAATACTAAAAAAAACTGTCTAATCAACCATATTCTCTTGTTGGTTAAAATAAAATCAGTGCAAGAGATGAGCTTTCCTTAGCCTTTTCAGGAAATAGAGATGCTGCTGGGCTTTCTTGGTGATGGAGCTGGTGTTGAGCGACCAAGTGAAGTTCTCCACCAGATGAACACCAACGAAATTGGTCTTTTGATGATCTCCACGGAATATTCATCTATGATCAGTGGATTCTGTCAGTGTTTTGATCTGTTCACCATCAACATTGCGTGCAGCAGCAACCACAGCCTCCCAGACACTGTTCAGAGAGGTGTACTGTTTTCCTCCTTGTAAATCGCACATTTGATGATGGACCACAGGTTCTCAATGGGGTTCAGATCAGGTGAACAAGGAGGCCATATCATTAGATTTTCTTCTTTATACCCTTTCTTGCCAGCCACGCTGTGGAGTACTTGGACGTGTGTGATGGAGCATTGTCCTGCATGAAAATCATGTTTTTCTTGAAGGATGCAGACTTCTTCCTGTACCACTGCTTGAAGAAGGTGTCTTCCAGAAACTGGCAGTAGGACTGGGAGTTCAGCTTGACTCCATCCTCAACCCGAAAAGGCCCCACAAGCTCATCTTTGATGATACCAGCCCAAACCAGTACTCCACCTCCACCTTGCTGGCGCCTGAGTCGGACTGGAGCTCTCTGCCCTTTACCAATCCAGCCACGGGCCCATCCATCTGGCCCATCAAGACTCACTCTCATTTCATCAGTCCATAAAACCTTAGAAAATCAGTCTTGAGATATTTCTTGGCCCAGTCTTGACGTTTCAGCTTGTGTGTCTTGTTCAGTGGTGGTCGACTTTCTGCCTTTCTTACCTTGGCCATGTCTCTGAGTATTGCACACCTTGTGCTTTTGGGCACCCAGTGATGTTGCAGCTCTGAAATATGGCCAAACTGGTGGCAAGTGGCATCTTGGCAGCTGCACGCTTGACTTTTCTCAGTTCACGGGCAGTTATTTTGCGCCTTGGTTTTTCCACACGCTTCTTGCGACCCTGTCGACTATTTTGAATGAAACGCTTGATTGTTCGATGATCACGCTCAGAAGCTTGGCTATTTTAAGACTGCTGCATCCTCTGCAATATATCTCACTATTTTTGACTTTTCTGAGCCTGTCAAGTCCTTCTTTTGACCCATTTTGCCAAAGGAAAGGAAGTTGCCTAATAATTATGCACACCTGATATAGGGTGTTGATGTCATTAGACCACACCCTTCTCATTACAGAGATGCACATCACCTAATATGCTTAATTGGTAGTAGGCTTTCCAGCCTATACAGCTTGGAGTAAGACAACATGCATAACGAGGATGATGTGGTCAAAATACTCATTTGCCTAATAATTCTGCACTCCTGTATATATATATATATATATATATATATATATATATATATATATATATATATATATATATATAAATATATTAAATTTTTATATAAAATTATTTAATTGAATATTCTCACCAAATTTTAGTTTCCAGGCATGAAACTCCAGGTCTTCCAGAGAGATGCTGGCTGCACTGGCCAGAGCCACAAGAGTCGCGATGATGATCAAAACCCTCATTCTGCAAATAAATCAATGTTTTTGGTGTAAGAGCAGAATAAAAAGTCAAAATTCACATTCTGTTTTCACTCTCCCCAGGCGTCCTTCTTATTCCTCTCAGTTGTCCAGAAATACTAAAAAAAACTGTCTAATCAACCATATTCTCCTGTTGGTTAAAATAAAATCAGTGCAAGAGATGAGCTTTCCTTAGCCTTTTCAGGAAATAGAGATGCTGCTGGGCTTTCTTGGTGATGGAGCTGGTGTTGAGCGACCAAGTGAAGTTCTCCACCAGATGAACACCAACGAAATTGGTCTTTTGATGATCTCCACGGAATATTCATCTATGATCAGTGGATAATGGTCGCTTTTTGTTCTCCTGAAATCAACAACAATCTCTTTAGTTTTGTCAACGTGCAGAGACAGGTTGTTGTCTCTACACCAGGCTGTTAACTGTTGCACCACCTCTCTGTATGCTGGCTCATCGTTCTTGCTGATGAGACCCACCACGGTCGTGTCATCGCCGAACTTAATGTGATTTGAGCTGTGCATCGCTACACAGTCGTTAGTCAGCAGAGTGAACAGCATTGGACTGAGTACACGTCCCTGAGGGGCTACAGTGGTCAGTGGTCCTGGAGATCCTGTTTCCGATCCGTTGTAAGTTCAGTTGTAAGTTGCTCTGGATAAGCGTGTCTGCCAAATGCTATAAAGGTAAATGTAAATATATAACTTTCCAGAGCCAAAGCGCCATCACCTCATGTTTAAAAGTAAATCAACTTGGCTTTGAAAAAGATGTCCACCTAGCCAAACTCATCCTGGATCTACTACACCACCTGTTGTGCAGGTGCTAATCTTCCAATCAACCATGTGATTCATAATAAAGCTCAACACACATGACAGCAATTAAGGATGTTTTCGGGTAAAATTGAGGGCGATTAAGGACCTCATGCCAACCTTGTCTGAGCAAATCAGGACGTGATGGAATCTCAGAACTAAAGTAAGATCTCGCAAGATAGAAGGTTCTAGTTGTATGTGTCTGCATTTGCTAATAATGAAAGGGTTAAACAATCACACATTAAGATGATTGCGTATGAAGGGGTAAATGGACTTCCTACTGGCTGGCTGTTTCTCTGATCTTGGTGCATCCCCTGTTACAGGGGTGGAAAGTAATTAAGTACAAATACTTTACTTTACTTATTTAGATTTTATGGCATCAGTACTTCTTCTTCTTCTTCTTCTTTCAGCTGCTCCCATTAGGGGTCACCACAGGAGATCATCCGTCTCCATACCCCGCTGTCCTCCACATTTGCCTCTTTCAAACCAAGTACCTGCATGTCTTCCTTCACCACATCCATAAACCTCCTCCTTGGTCTTCCTATTTTCCTCCTTCCTGGTGGCTCCATCCTCAGCATTCTCCTACTGATATACCCCATGTCACTCCTCTGCACATGTCCAAACCATCTCAATCACACCTCCCTCACCCTGTCTCTAAAATGTCCTACATGCGCTGTCCCTCTAATAAACTTATTTCTAATCCTGTCCATCCTCATCACTCCCAACAAAAACCTGCCACTCCTGCTATCACTCTTCTTCACCCACTCCACCCTGGATCTATCTAGAAAATCAGACTGACAACTGCCAGAGGCAAAGATGAACATTGCTCCAGAATATAGACAAAAGTATTGAAAAACCTGAACTTTTCTAGCTATTTGTGGTTCTTTTAGCACAAACCTGAAAGCACACTATAGGATAGGATGTCTTTGGATGTTGTAGCATGGAATTTTACCTTCACAAGACCCAAACTTGTTTGACCATTACAGTGCTCCTGTGCCCAAGCCAGCTCCATGAATATATGCTTTACATTGGTTGGCATGGAAGATCTCCTGCTCTAAAACTCTAAACCCTATTGAACATGATGAATGTGAAAACTGAGTGCACTCCAGGAACCTCCTCACCTCACCTAGCTGACTAAATAAATCTCCACAAAAGATGTAGTGGAACATCGTAGAAGAATGGAGGAACTAGGGACTTAATGTGGAATGGGATGTTCAAAAAGAAGCACATTCTGTACCAATCTTATAGTAAGGAGTCCACAAACTTAAGTCCTGTTTTGCATCTGCAAGCCTTCAAAGGGCCCTGGGATTTTCTAATCTGACTTTTCTAATCTAACAATTATCAGCAGAAAGGAAAAAACACTGATGTTCAATATGAAGGTTTTATTAAGCTTTATTGAACTGATTAATATTGCATAATAAATCATGACATTTGAGCTAAACGCAATGATTAGTATTGCTAAGGATTTTCCCAGATTTTGGTAATACAATGTATAGCAGCAATGAAAGACAGTGTACCAATACCTTTCTGCAGAATTATATCAAATATAAATCCATTATTCTGTGTTAAACATTTATAATTAAAAAGTCTAAAACAAAAAGACAGTAGGATTAGTCTGAGGTATAAACACATTTGTGTCTGTGAGGTTGTAAATCCTCTTGATGATGGAGGCAGAATGTTATGGTACGGTATTTTACAGTACTGCAGCATTGCGTTGGATTTCCGACACCTGCGGAATCATTAAATAGATCCGCTCCACTCGTTATTAGATTTTTTAATTATTCTGCGTTTGGCTAATGAGGTATATCATTTATTGTGAGATATTTGTTCACATAGAAGACACCATCTAGAAGTCTTGAATAGGACATCTCATAAAAACGTATGTTTAATAAGACATTAAAGAGGAAAAGACTCCAAATGATCAACAATCACTGTTTATGCCTTTAAACCAGAGGATAACTGGCATGTGTGGCAATGCCACACTGGTTATACTTGTTCCTTGACATCTTGATATAACCGCCATCGCCCCATTCAAGACCCCAGCTGAAAAATAATAAAAGAGGTAGTGTGAAGATCAGGGTTTAATATAGGCCTGTAAAAAATTTGGAAACACCTAGGCTTTTATGGCTTTTCAGACACATGCATGATCCTTTTGTTTATATTCAAAGGTAAAAACACACCGGAATTAAACAGTGAATGAGTGGAAGAAAGTTCTGTGGAGTCCAAATGGGAAATTTCTGTCTCTAACAGAAGAACTTGCATACGACGGACAAACAGGTGAGAAGATGTGATCAGACTGCCTCACCCCCACAGACAAACATGGAGGTGGAAGCTTAATGGTTTCATGGGTGTTTTGGAGCGGGAAGGTTGGAGACTTATTCCAGAAAGTGAAAGGAACCAACATGGCAACCATTCCATACTTCAACACCATGCAATTGCGTCTGGACTGCGGCTCATTGGAACCGACTTCATCATACAACAAAGCGAAGCTTACGTCCGAGTTCTGTGAGAAATAAATCTCCAACTAACGAAGAACATCTTTGGTGAGTTTTACAAGAGACACGGCAAAGTATTTCAGCTGAACGTTTGGAGAAAAGAACTGTCCACATGCTGAGAGTGTGTAAAGCAGTTCTTCATGCTAAGGGAAGATTTTTCAATGAAAATAATATGGATAATATGGATAATATGGATAATATGGATAATATGGATAATATGGATAATATGGATAATATGGATAATATGGATAATATGGATAAGTTAAACATCTGGATATTTCTAGATTTGTGTGGTCAAAGTCAATCTTTATGCCATTAAATGACTGAGTGTGTTGCATAGAAACAAAAGGAACATGCATGTCTCTCAAAAACACTCTTGTAAATTATATGCGTAATTATTTTTGTTTTGTGTTTTGTTTTTCCGTTACCTGTTCTTTACCAGCCAGAAATCCTGTCCATCTTCAGTGCCATAACCAACAGCAAGGACACCATGATCAAGGGAAGTGCTGCTACATTCAGGCTCATTATAGACACCTATTTATATTAAAACAATAAAAGAAAAGGTTTAATCATTAAATCAAATGGGTAAAAGAATCTCTAATGTCTCTGTAAATGCATAGACCTGCCTAAAGTTCATAAAATATACAGTAGCTTTACTGCATTATTGGTTGCATTAGACTGACCTGAGTGATAAAGCTGGAAAGATGAATGTCCTGCATCTATGGCTACAGAAATAGGTCCGATAGTGGCCAATGCTTCCTGCAAGGCATTCTCATTCCCGCTCATTATATCCACGTAGCCACTGCAGGTGGCTCCAACAGTGGATGGATTATATCTGCAAACCCCATCCTGTCGTGAGAAAAAAGAGAAGAATTCACTTAAACAAGGCTAAAAGGATCCAATATTTCCATTCCAGTTTGAATTTAATGGGCAATTTTAGTTTTCCGCTTACCCGAGCTTCATAGGGGTAGGAGTTCTCTGTGTCCAGACCTTTATTGGCTTTCACGTATTCAAAAGCCTGATCCATCCAGCCTCCTGAGCAGCCCATGTTCCCAAAGTTTCCAGAGCAGTCTACCAGCTGCTGCTCACTAAGTTCCACTAATTGTCCAGTTTTTCTGAATGTCTGACCCTCCAATGCTCCGGTCTGAAAAGCAAAACACAGACACTATACATTCAGAAGATGAGAAATAGGGATAAAGATTGGATTGCAGAACATTGAATTGTTACTCTTTTGGATTAAAATTGTAAGCAGAGGAAGGGCAAATACACCATATGGACAAAAATATTGGGACTTTCCAGCCATAGGTGCTATTCCCCAAACTGTTACCACTAAGCTGGAGGCACACAATTGTTTAGGACGTCTTTGGATAAAAATATATATATATATATATATATATATATATATATATATATATATATATATATATATATATATATATATATATATATATATATATATATATATATATATATATATATATATATATATATATATATATATATATATATATATATATATATATATATATATATATATATATATATATATATATATATATATATATATATATATATATATATATATATATATATATATATATATATATATATATATATATATATATATATATATATATATATATATATATATATATATATATATATATATATATATATATATATATATATATATATATATATATATATATATATATATATATATATATATATATATATATATATATATATATATATATATATATATATATATATATATATATATATATATATATATATATATATATATATATATATATATATATATATATATATATATATATATATATATATATATATATATATATATATATATATATATATATATATATATATATATATATATATATATATATATATATATATATATATATATATATATATATATATATATATATATATATATATATATATATATATATATATATATATATATATATATATATATATATATATATATATATATATATATATATATATATATATATATATATATATATATATATATATATATATATATATATATATATATATATATATATATATATATATATATATATATATATATATATATATATATATATATATATATATATATATATATATATATATATATATATATATATATATATATATATATCTGGTAACCTGGGAAATAAGAGATCATGTAGTCTGTATGTCTGGAGAACAATTATCTACAGTGTACAAAGGTAATATTATGTATAGTATTTTATGTAAAAACATTATTTGGAATAGAGTATTGAGTATTGGACTCATTTTATGACAAAATGCTTATAAGTAATATATGAATTAAGATAAATACCTCATAAATGTATAAAAGAGGTGTCTACAAACTTTTCTATATTGAGTGTATAGAGTAGAAAGTGATATTGTCATGTTCTGAATTCAAATTGCTTGCTTCTAAAACACTTGAAAAACTGAGTTGAAAGTTCCAGAAGATTTCTTACCAAACTTCAGTTTCCAGGCGTGAAACTCCAGGTCCTCCAAAGAGATGCTGGCTGCATGGGCCAGAGCCACGAGAGAGCCGATAACAAGCAACACCTTCATTCTGCGAAGACTGAGAGGATGAGAGATCTACGTTTGTGATGTGAACTAAATATCATTTGTTTTTTTGTTTTGTTTTTTCCATTCTCCTAAATGTTACTCCTCCTCACCATTACACACATCCTTTTCCACTGATTGAACAGTTTCACTTTGTTTAGAGTCTCACAAATAGGAAACGCAAAAGTGAAACCAACTGTCTTTATTGTTAGACTTCTTATATGTAGATAAAACTAATGGCTAAATGTTAATTTACTTGTACCTGTTGCCCAGCTTGAAAAA